>NW_026068291.1:309630-314509 GCF_014885135.2 Alexandromys fortis
CTAATTTAATTACTTCCATGGTGCCTGAAATGGTCCCCAGCTTTGTGGGGCCCTCACCAAGAATGCGTGGGTAGCTGGACCTGAGTGTGTGGACCTGCCAATCAAAGAGGGGAATCTGCAGAGCACACACTGTGACAGCTATTGGAGCATTAGCCAGCCAGTCCTTGAGGCCACCACGCTGTGAAACAGATTTCTGTTTGGTCTGAGTTTTGGGGGTGTTTATTTCCTGAGACAGGGTTAGTGTATTCTAGCTGTCTTCAGGTTCACTGTCTCCACGGATAACCTCAACCTTCTGGTCATTCTGTCTCTCCCTCCCCACTGATGGTATCGCAGGTATGTGATGTTGGCCCTGGTTTCCATGGTAGCAGATTTAACCCTGGGCTTTGTGCACAATGAGAAGCACAGAGCTGAGCCCAGCCCAGCACCTACCCGCACATTTGCTGTTTTGAGGCAGGGTTTCTTCAGATGGCCCAGGTCATGGCCTCAGGGCATCCTTCTCCTCGGCCTGTCCCACTCTGGAGTTACAGGAGCTCCATCACACAGCCTGAAGTAGATGCTGTTAACTCTAATTTAGAGATGGTCATATAGAGACCTGGGTGATTTAACAGAATACAAGTACTTCATTGTTAAAACAAACAAACAAAACAAACAAAAAATAAAACAAAACCAAAAAGCACCCTTGACCAAGAGGTAGACACCAGACCAAACAGGTCTTCTCCTATCCAGAGTGTTCTACTTGCTGGAAATCTGCAAAGGTTTACAGCCACCAAGGCCTTTGCAATCTGCCTAAGAATGGCTGCCTCAGCAGGGTGGTGTCTGTCACACAGGCCTCTGAGAAGCTGAGGCAGGAAGATCCCTGTGAGCTCCAGCCATCTGGGACTAAGTGGTGAGACTCTTAGCAATACAGCAAATGGAGCAGAAGGAAGGCACCTGGGGCTCACATCCCTTGCTCTGCCGGCTTTCTCGCTTCCTCTGCATCTGCTCAGAACTGTATCATCTGATAAAAACGAGGACTGAGCGAAACAGGGCTGCTCTGAGAAACTGTAAGGAGAAGAGAGGAAGAAAGATGCTGGAGCCTCCTGCTGAGGAAGGTTCTCCCCTCTCCAGTGTCCTGGGTGCCTTCTCCTGCCCCTGGCGCTCCCCACCCCTTAAAAGTCCTTCACAGCCTCCCAGCCTCAGAACCCTGAACTCTGTTACTTCCAAATATGGACCTCAATAAAAACCTAATTCCAGAATGAACCAAGGTCCTCTCAGAGTGTGTGTGTGTGTGTGTGTGTGTGTGTGTGTGTGTGTGTGGCAGGGGAGGCGGGTGGGGGTAAGAGATGTTAATAATTAGATCCAGATGTCTTGGATTCTAAGCATGAATTCTACCAGCAGCTTGGGGTTCTTGGGGTTCTCCTGCCCAGCAATTAAAACCCTTCACTGTACTCCTGCCTCTGAAGCCAGGCTAAAAGGACAGACAAAATGTCAAATATCTTCGTGTGGAGAAATAGATGTGGACCGGGTGTGGTGGCCATTCCGGTTAGTCCTAACACTGTGGGTGAGACACAAGGGAACCATTCTGAGCTCAAGGTCAGCGTTGCAAGCCTGGAGTCTCGACTACCATTTGAGACCCTGTACCAAATTTTCTATTAAAGATATATTCTAAGAACTGCTGATTCCCAGGGCAGAAGGAAAAAACCCAGGACTATCAGTGTCCACAGATGGTGGGGAGCAGGCCTCTGGGGTGTGAGGAGTAGCAAGGTCTCTGGGAGCGATGAGGCAGCTAGCAGGGACTCCTAGAGGAATCCCCAGCCAGAGCTGAAGAGTAATGGAAAAAGCCTGGAAGTTTAACTGGTTTAACCAGATTGGGGTAGTGATTCATTAGAACTGAATCCATTTCATTAGCCCTGACTGGAACAAGCTGCAGTCTGCCAAGGACACAAAGGGGATCTATGCATCTTCAAAACATCGGCTGAGATCAGCAAACTACAGCACAAACCATTAGATGCCCTTGGATTCCAGGAAGAGATGTCTTGATATGGACTTGTGTGCACACACACGCTAGCTCACACAAAGATGCCAGTGGAGCTGTGTTCAAAAGCAGGGCTCCCTCCAGAAACTGGAGCCTGCAAGTTACACTCAGGAACCTATGGGGGGAGGGGCTGGAATTCCAGTAGTTGGGGGTCAAAACTGGAGGATGGATGCTTAAGGCCAGGCTTGACTACGACACAGGAATCCAAGAACATGCTGGGCTACATGAGACCTTATCGAAAAAGAAAATTAAAAAGAGGAAAGAAGCCCAAAAAGATTCGTGTATATAGTCACTCCCTGCCATAGACTGTTACCTCAGAACTGGGGCTCTAATGAATCCTCCTTTTTTTTTTTTTTTTTTTTAAATAGGTTCTAAAGTGGCCCTGGCTGGCTGCGAATTATGGATCCTCTGGCCCAAGTGTGGGCCACCATACCCAGCAGCCTCATGCTGTAGTTTCTGGTCTCTAACTGGGGGGTCTTTGCCCCTTATGTGAGAGGAGGAACTGGGAAGGGAACAGGGAAGATGATCACTGACGACTAAATGTTTTTGTACTCAAAACAGGACATAGATGAGGCACTGAAGCTCAGAGGTCAATCAGTAGGCGGGTCCCAACACCTCTGCCTTAGGGTCTCACCCAGTACTTGGGTTTAAACGCACTGAGAGGTGTGACGCTGTCACAGGACAGAACACCCCATCTCTCCATCTTAACACGGAACTGGCGAGAGGCAGCAGTCACAGGCAGGAGAACCAAAGAACTCTAAGTTAACCCTGACTTTACTATCGCCATCAGAGCCAGAAACTGAGCAGAAAGAAAGGTGCCTGGCAAAGAGATACGCGAAGGAGAAGCCAAGCTGGCACGCTCTGCTTTCCTTAAAATGTTTTCAGACAAGGTCTCCCTCTGCAACCTAGACTGGCAATGGACTCCCTGCTGTCCTCCTGCCTCAGCCTCTCAAGTGAGGAGATGACTGGTGTGAGCCACCACACCCTGCCAATTTCTATGGAAAGTTTTATTTCTTACTAATGCCAGGCTCCAGCTTGAGGCTGCGTCCTGGCAGGGTCCACACTGCCCTGCCCTCCCGCTGGGACACTTTCCTTATTCGGGTCACAGATCCTCCTAACGTGAGAACCAAGGGTTTACACACAGGCGTCCCTTTGTAAACACTGGAGGCTCCCCATGGCGATCTACTGCTGACTTGTACATTAACCGTGGTGTAAACACAGAAAGAAAGGGAAAAAAAAAAACCTATCGTTCGTGACCTCTTCTCTTTCCCCTTTTAAACCTAAGATGGGAAAAAACAGAGGAACGATCATTTCTCAGGACGCCCGCAGGCTGTCACTCGAGCCTGGACCCAATCACAATCATTTTGGCTAAGAGTTATCCCGCCTCCTTTGAGGAACTTTCTGTGCCCCTGTCCTGTAGAAATGGTTTGCAGACCTTAAACCCACTCGATGATCTAAGTCTCATACGCCTCTCACCGCCCAGCACCTCCAGAGGTTGACCCTTGTCTGCTTCACTTGACCACAGGGACCGCTACCGTGCGTCCCCATGGCAACAGGGGCAGCAAGCACCTCCCGCCGCCCTACCCAGGAATCCGGCCTCTCCAGCGAACCCCAGAAGGGTCTGGAGAGTTCTGGACAGGGGCGGCACCCTCCTCAGCGATTACTCAGAGGAGGCGGGGAGGCTCCACCAGACGCGAAACTGCTAGAAGATTCCGGTCCCCACGGCCGCCTCCGGCTCGCTGATTGGCCCAGGGGACAGCGGGTGGGGCCGGAGGACGCCGCATAAAGGCGCAGGGCGGCGCGCCGGGCTCCAGACGCCGCCTGCGGTGCAGAAGCAATCTCAGGTTCCCACGCAGCGGAGAGAAGCGAAAGTGCGCGTTCCCGACCTTCCGGACCCCCGGCCAGGACCAGCCTTTCCCGGAGCACCCCCGCCGCAGAGCAGAGCGCAGCCTCGCAGGAGCTGAGCGCAGAGCCCCAGCAGCAGAGAGAGACCGAGAGCGAGCGAGCGAGCGAGCGAGAGAGCCATGGCCAAGAACACGGCGATCGGCATCGACCTGGGCACCACCTACTCGTGCGTGGGCGTGTTCCAGCACGGCAAGGTGGAGATCATCGCCAACGACCAGGGCAACCGCACGACCCCCAGCTACGTGGCCTTCACCGACACCGAGCGGCTGATCGGCGACGCGGCCAAGAACCAGGTGGCGCTGAACCCGCAGAACACCGTGTTCGACGCGAAGCGTCTGATCGGCCGCAAGTTCGGCGACGCGGTGGTGCAGTCGGACATGAAGCACTGGCCCTTCCAGGTGGTGAACGACGGCGGCAAGCCCAAGGTGCAGGTGAGCTACAAGGGCGAGAGCCGGGCCTTCTACCCCGAGGAGATCTCGTCGATGGTGCTGACGAAGATGAAGGAGATCGCCGAGGCGTACCTGGGCCACCCGGTGACCAACGCGGTGATCACGGTGCCCGCCTACTTCAACGACTCGCAGCGGCAGGCCACCAAGGACGCGGGCGTGATCGCGGGTCTGAACGTGCTGCGCATCATCAACGAGCCCACGGCGGCCGCCATCGCCTACGGGCTGGACCGGTCGGGCAAGGGCGAGCGCAACGTGCTCATCTTCGACCTGGGGGGCGGCACGTTCGACGTGTCCATCCTGACGATCGACGACGGCATCTTCGAGGTGAAGGCCACGGCGGGCGACACGCACCTGGGCGGGGAGGACTTCGACAACCGGCTGGTGAGCCACTTCGTGGAGGAGTTCAAGAGGAAGCACAAGAAGGACATCAGCCAGAACAAGCGCGCCGTGCGGCGGCTGCGCACGGCCTGCGAGCGCGCCAAGAGGACCCTGTCGTCCAGCACGCAGGCCA
>NW_026068291.1:317168-320145 GCF_014885135.2 Alexandromys fortis
GAGAGAGAGAGAGAGAGAGAGAGAGAGAGAGAGAGAGAGAGAGAGTGATGGCCTTTCTCTGTAGCCCTGGCTGTGCTGGAATGTGCTATTTAGCCTATGCTGGTCTCAGACGCTGGGATTACAGCACACTTTCACACCCACTCTCTCTATCTGCCCTCTTCCTTCCAGGCAGTAAACCTGGTGAAATAATGGACCATTTACCTAGCTTGTCCAAGGCCTGAATAAACAAACAGGCAGAAAATAGGGGGAAAATAGCAGAAAAAGCCCTTTTGATGCACGAGTCTCCGTCCTATCGGTGTAATGACATAATCCAAGAATTGCTGGGGTGTAGCTCGATGACAGAATGCTGGCTTAGCATGGAGGCCCTAAAAACAATCCCCAGCTCCAACAAGAATAAATCACTAGCTGGGCCAGGGTCACCCACCTTCATTTCCAGCATATTCTTACACAGAAGGTGTCAGGCCGCCCTGCGGTAAAGAAGCCAGCAGCAAGAGTTTTATGACCAGAAACTAATTCTTGAGGTCGGGGCGATTATGTTCATGAACTGCTCATTAGAGATGGGTTTATTGCTAAGCCACACCAGAGAGAAGTCATGTCTAGCCGGAACATGTACTCAGTGTAGAACTGAAAGCAGCCTCCTCCAATAGCCTCCCCGGTGGAAACCGGGCCTCTAGGAACCGAGAAGCTTATCAAATAAATAATTACTGTAGGATTCTTAGATTTTAAAAGGTTTATATTATGTTACAAAGCAGGATCTCTGCATAGCCCTGACTGGCCTCGGATTCACAGAAATCTGCCTGCCTCTGTCTCCCAAGTGCTGGGATCAGAGGCCGGTGCCACCACCCCAACCTCACAAGAGAGTTTTGATGGAAGGCTACAGTTTTAAGGGAGGGAGGGCAGATGGAATAACGGAAAAGAGTACAGAGAAAATCCATTTCTTGTATGCACAGTGACCTTCCAAACTTCATTTATAATATTGTTTCTGAGTTAGCGTCTTAGACCACCCTTCAGCTCCATAAAGGGCACAGCCTGGCCCTCCAACTTGTATTTATTATTTATTTATTTATCAAGACAGGGTATCTCTGTGTAGCCCTGGCTGTCCTAGAACCCCTATTGTAGACCAGGCTGGCCTTGAACTCAGAGATTTGCTGACTCTGCCTACTGAATGCTGGGATTAAAATTGTATACAGCTACCTCCCAGCTAAAATGTATTTTTAAAAACAAAGCCAGAGATGCTCAAAGTAGCTCACACATATGATTCCAGTATTCGGAAGTGAATGCAGGAGTGTTGAATGCAGAACTGCAGTCTCAGAAAAATGACAAAGGGGGCTGGAGAGAGGCCTAGGAGGTTAGGAGCACTTACTGCTCTTCAGCAGGTCCTGGCTCAGTGCCCAGCACCCACAGCAAGTGCCTCCCAGCTTCCTGTAACTCCAGTTCCAAAGGATCCAAAGCGCTGTGGCTGGCCTCAGCAGGCACTTGCACACATGTGGTGTGCACATACATAAATAAAATTAATCTCTTTGTTTGTGTTTTTCGAGACAGGGTTTCTCTGTGTAACAGCCCTGGCTGCCCTGGAACTTGCTTTGTAGACCAGGCTGACCTAGAATTCAGAAATCCATCTGCTTCTGCCTCAGAGTGCTGGAACTAAAGGCATGCACCACCACGCCCGGCCATAATATTAATTTTTAAAACTGACAAAGATGTCTGAGCTGGTAGTGGGTCACGCCTGTAAGTCTAAGCATGGTTGGACCCCCATCTTGGACTATCTAGTTAGTTACAAATGAGCCAGGGATACGGTGGGGGTGTAGGGGAGAAAAGTTTACTACCCAATAAAGCGCTTTTTTTTTTTTTTTTTTATAAAAAGGATGGAGAACAGAAGCTGAGATGCAAATTCAGATCGTTCTGGCTCGTGGAGGTGACCTGAGTCCCCTAGGTAGCCTGGATCAGAACAGAATCACCGCTGCAATACACACACCTCCAGGCGGTCAGAGAGCGCACACACACCCAGCCGGCTCTCCGGGGTCTTTACCCCACCTTGGGCGTCTAGGCCACCCGCCTGCTTCCATTTTTGTTTTCCTTTTCTTTGGTAATTTAGCAGAAGTCACAGTCACGCATGACTCTCCACTCCGAAGAGTGAGCGACATAATTCCGCTTCATTCCCTCCGCATTGGTCTGCGCGCGCCCGGATCAGGCATATCCGAAGACGACTACGCGCGTCAGGACCCCGGGCTGGCGCGGCTATAAAAGCGCGCGGGCGGGCGGCAGCGGGTCTCTTTGTACGCGTGTCTGCCGCGTTGTTGTGTGCTCGTCCTTGGGCCTGCATCCTTGCCTTGTCTCTGGCTTTGCTCCCTCCGTGGAGGTCGTGCAGCAGGTACCCCCGGGTCCCGTGGGGAGGGCTCCGCGGCGTGGGGCTGGGCAGGATGACCCACATTTACAGACTAGAGTTTCTGATGTCTCCGTGACGCCACCCTTGGAACTGACCCAGCCCGGGAGGAGGGCCGCGGGCCGCAGTCTCCCGGGTCTGTGCTCACACTGTCCTCTCTCCCCAGGTCTCTGATCCGCGCCGGCGGGACCCAGGGCCACGATGGTGAGTCGATGGTGCGAACGCAGGGCGGGGTGTGGAGGGACTGGACCCGGGGGAGCGACGGTAATGATGACCTCTGGTGATTCTGAGTGTCCGCTGACGCCATCACCGCAGCGCTCTGACCGCCCCTGGCCGGCGTCTTCGGTAGCTGGGATTTAAACTTCCGTGGCCTGGAGTTCTTAACGGTTTGCTTCTGTCTTGCTTCCTGTTAGGGGTTTGAGGACACCCGCTGGCTGCTTTCTCCTGAAGGAAGGTTAGTATTGGGCGACAGAAGGTCCTTAGGTTATCTCAGACGGTTTTCTTAGCGAGGCGTCATGGCCGTTAACGTTTGTTTATCCCTTGCTTATTTTCTAAAAATGTGTGCACGTTTGTCTGAATTCGTCGGCACCCCTG
>NW_026068291.1:324360-327929 GCF_014885135.2 Alexandromys fortis
CTTAGTCACTCTTACAGTCCCCTGTGTGGGGGAAGGAGAGCGCCTCTCATTCTCACAGAGAAGTTAACAATATGTAACATTCTTTTTATATACAATGCTCCTCAAAGGGCTTAGCACATCACTGTACTCGGTGTGAATGACCACAGTCTTCCCAGACAGTCACAAAGCCTATTCAGTTCCTCACCTGCCCTTCCCTAACCCTTGGCATCTCTTCGTAAATGGCCAACCATCTTTGTAAATGAGCAACCATTCATTTATCCAAAGGTCTCTTCTGCGTTCCTGTCCCTTCCTTCCACGATCTAAACTGCCCCCACCCCGGGATGTCAGACCTCCTTTCTGGTGCCAGTCAGGCTCGAGGCTTGGGATGTAGCTCAGGTGGAACTGAGCTTGCCTTGGCTGTCCACAGGGCACGCCTCTCACCTCAACACTAGGGAGGTGCAGGTGGGAAGGTCAGAAACTCAAGGTCACCTTCAGCTGTACAACTAGTTCTGAGCTATAAGATCTTGTCAATAAACAAACAGCCTGGCATGGTGGTACCCTCTGGGAGGCAGAGGCAGGCAGCTCTGTAAATTCAGGGTCACCCTGATCTATGTAGTGAGTCCCTGCACATGGCTGGAGCTACATAGTGACATCCAATCTCAAAACACAAATAACTGTAGTGATATTTTATTTGTATTTTAATAAATAAAGCTTGCCTGAAGATCAGAGAGTAAAACAGTCCTTACAGACCAGGCAGTGGTGACACACATCTTTAATCCCAGTAGCCACACTAGTTTGCCATAGAAACCGGGTGGTGGTGGTACACACCTTTAATCCCAGAACTAGAGAGGATTATAAAACGGGAGGAGACAGATTTCAATCTCGGTCCCATTCTAAGATTCCTGGAGGTAGGATTGCCATTCCAGTGGGCATCTGCTTTGCTTTTCTGATCTTCAAGTTGAACCCCAATATCTGTCTCTGGGTTTTTATTAATCATGCTACAGACAAGTCTCCAACGCCTTAAAAATGCAGACCACTTCTGCTAAGTTGAGATAATCATCCAATCATGTCCATTCTCAAAACCCACAGCTTCCTGTTATGAGGAAGAGATTTAAAAAGACGTCTGTGCCAAAACACTATCTTCATCTCTCCGGGAGCCTTTATCCACACACCGGAAGTGGAGCAATCACAGAAACTACCATGCTTCCATACCGCCGTCCCTCAAAGGCAATCTGCGGGAACCAAGGGGACACGGAGCCTACCCAGGCCTCCACTCCGGAGGTCTCACACGGTCGTGAGCCACCATGCCTGGCCTGGGTGTTAATTGCCCTTACATACAGCTAAAATCTTAGACGTTATTAATGATACTGTTTTTTACATGCTGACCTCAAGCGTGCCCGATGCTCATTCTCCTGTAAGTAATAGAAGCTGGTGTAGGATAGCTGACTTCCTAAGCACAGACGTGGGACTCTGGCTACCTGGAGCAAAAGAACCGTCAGCCAGCTCCAGCCAGATCACCCTCTGCCAGCACCACAGGGCTATGAGAGACCCTGAAGGCATGTCCCCAGCCAGGGCTGTCTGAAGCAGTTTGTACCGTGTTTTTAAAATGATTTTGTGGCCGGGCTGTGGTGGCACACGCCTTTAATCCCAGCACTCGGGAGGCAGAGGCAGGCGGATCTCTGTGAGTTCGAGTTCTTGGTCTACAAGAGCTAGTTCCAGGACAGGCTCCAAAACCACAGAGAAACCCTGCCTCGAAAAAAAAAAAAAGATAAACAGCATAAAACTGATTAGAGGGGGCTATGCGATGCCGGGTCCCACAGGGAGGATGATCGCGAGATCTAAAGAGCGTGGTTGCCAACTTGACTGCATCTGGAAGTAGCAGAAATGCAAGTGCCTTTCCAATTTCCAACACCTACAGTCGCTGACCGGAGCCGTGCTGTGGGCTGTTCCTCACACTCAGGGAGGCAGATGCACTGGATTATCCCGATCACAGATTCTGAGAGGGAGTGGATTTGGCGGCTGCACACAATGATGTAACTTTTTTTCCCCAGGCAGTGATGGCTACTCCTTTAATCCCAGCTATCAGGAGGCAGAGGCAGGTGGATCTCTGAGTTCAAGGTCAGCCTGGTCTACAGAGTGAGTTCCAAGACAGTCAAGGACTGTACGGAGAAATCCTGTCTCCCAAAAGAATGACGCACAGAGTCTTATTTTTGTTTAAGAACATCCAGTCTTAGTTTGGCTTGTTTCTTGCCCACTTTTCTTAACTTATATAATCCTGTCTACCCTTTGACCTCTGTGTTTTTCACGTTCTCCTACTTCTTTAAATCTTACTCTAACTTGATAGACTGCTGTATAACTGGATGACTGGCCCCTGCCCCTGATGTCCTCCTCCTTCTCGGGCTACTGCTCCTCCCAACCCCTTCTCCCAGTTTTCTCCTTCCATCCATTCTCTCTGCCTGCCAGCCCCACCTATCCTTTCTCCTGCCTCGCTATTGGTTGTTCAGATCTTTATTAAACCATCAGGTGTTCGAGGCAGGCAAAGAATCATAGCTTCACAGAGTTAAACAAATGCAGAATAAACAGAGTCACGCACCTTAACACAATAATAATATAACAAATGCAGAATAAAACACACCTTAACACAATAGCCCCAACACCTGTCACTTGTTTGTTTTGGCCTGGACTTCCATCTGGGAGGACTGTTGGCCTCAAGTTTTTGATCCTTCTGCCTCTGCTTCCACAGTGCTGGGGTTCTAGGCATTTGCCACCGTGCCCTGCTTAGAAACACAGCTTTGGTTGGTGATTCTCAAAGGGCTGAGCAAAAGCGAAAGCTAAGACGCCCACAGGGACACCGCACTTGGAGCTCCAGTGGGCTGCTCTCTTGGCGAGCCACTGTTCTGAGCTGAGTGGAGCGCAGCACACAGGGGAGCCCTGTCTCGGGAGCTCGGAAGCTGAGCCTAGTGCAGCAGCACACAGGGGAGCTCTGTTTCGGGAGCTCCGGATCTGAGCCGAGCACAGCACACAGGGGAGCTCCGGCCGGCGCAGTAACAGAAGACTGCACAGCTATGAAACTCACACTGCAGCCAGGTGTGGCGGCCCCCTGAGGCCAGCTAGCCTGGGCTGCACGCTAAGTTCTATGCCAGCCTGCGTTGCAATATGATGCCTTTGGCTTCTGGCCTCAGGGGGCACCTGAACTCACCTACACACACCCATTACACACACCCATTACACACACACACACACACACATACACACACAATCTAAAAAATAATAAACCTAATTTTAAAATTGATCTCAAAGTGGGTACACGTAGCGAGCTGCGTGGTGTCACACCTGATGGAGATGTATAATCAACTCCTGAGATGGCTAAGGCCTGACCTATGCTATGATCACACAATGATAATCAGCTGCCTGCATATGCGTGAACCTATGGGCAGTGCCCACCTGGCAGTTCGGGGTTGGCAGCTCATGCCTACTTAAGGGCTGGGAGAGGTTTGCCCGGAGAGAGAGAGAGAGAAAGAAGAGGTCAGGGAGATGGGGAGAGAAGAGAAAAGAGAGAAAGAGAGAGAGAGAGGAAGAGAGAGAGAAAG
>NW_026068291.1:332003-333839 GCF_014885135.2 Alexandromys fortis
AAAAAAAAAAAAAGATAAACAGCATAAAACTGATTAGAGGGGGCTATGCGATGCCGGGTCCCACAGGGAGGATGATCGCGAGATCTAAAGAGCGTGGTTGCCAACTTGACTGCATCTGGAAGTAGCAGAAATGCAAGTGCCTTTCCAATTTCCAACACCTACAGTCGCTGACCGGAGCCGTGCTGTGGGCTGTTCCTCACACTCAGGGAGGCAGATGCACTGGATTATCCCGATCACAGATTCTGAGAGGGAGTGGATTTGGCGGCTGCACACAATGATGTAACTTTTTTTCCCCAGGCAGTGATGGCTACTCCTTTAATCCCAGCTATCAGGAGGCAGAGGCAGGTGGATCTCTGAGTTCAAGGTCAGCCTGGTCTACAGAGTGAGTTCCAAGACAGTCAAGGACTGTACGGAGAAATCCTGTCTCCCAAAAGAATAACGCACAGAGTCTTATTTTTGTTTAAGAACATCCAGTCTTAGTTTGGCTTGTTTCTTGCCCACTTTTCTTAACTTATATAATCCTGTCTACCCTTTGACCTCTGTGTTTTTCACGTTCTCCTACTTCTTTAAATCTTACTCTAACTTGATAGACTGCTGTATAACTGGATGACTGGCCCCTGCCCCTGATGTCCTCCTCCTTCTCGGGCTACTGCTCCTCCCAACCCCTTCTCCCAGTTTTCTCCTTCCATCCATTCTCTCTGCCTGCCAGCCCCGCCTATCCTTTCTCCTGCCTCGCTATTGGTTGTTCAGATCTTTATTAAACCATCAGGTGTTCGAGGCAGGCAAAGAATCATAGCTTCACAGAGTTAAACAAATGCAGAATAAACAGAGTCACGCACCTTAACACAATAATAATATAACAAATGCAGAATAAAACACACCTTAACACAATAGCCCCAACACCTGTCACTTGTTTGTTTTGGCATGGACTTCCATCTGGGAGGACTGTTGGCCTCAAGTTTTTGATCCTTCTGCCTCTGCTTCCACAGTGCTGGGGTTCTAGGCATTTGCCACCGTGCCCTGCTTAGAAACACAGCTTTGGTTGGTGATTCTCAAAGGGCTGAGCAAAAGCGAAAGCTAAGACGCCCACAGGGACACCGCACTTGGAGCTCCAGTGGGCTGCTCTCTTGGCGAGCCACTGTTCTGAGCTGAGTGGAGCGCAGCACACAGGGGAGCCCTGTCTCGGGAGCTCGGAAGCTGAGCCTAGTGCAGCAGCACACAGGGGAGCTCTGTTTCGGGAGCTCCGGATCTGAGCCGAGCACAGCACACAGGGGAGCTCCGGCCGGCGCAGTAACAGAAGACTGCACAGCTATGAAACTCACACTGCAGCCAGGTGTGGCGGCCCCCTGAGGCCAGCTAGCCTGGGCTGCACGCTAAGTTCTATGCCAGCCTGCGTTGCAATATGATGCCTTTGGCTTCTGGCCTCAGGGGGCACCTGAACTCACCTACACACACCCATTACACACACCCATTACACACACACACACACACACATACACACACAATCTAAAAAATAATAAACCTAATTTTAAAATTGATCTCAAAGTGGGTACACGTAGCGAGCTGCGTGGTGTCACACCTGATGGAGATGTATAATCAACTCCTGAGATGGCTAAGGCCTGACCTATGCTATGATCACACAATGATTATCAGCTGCCTGCATATGCGTGAACCTATGGGCAGTGCCCACCTGGCAGTTCGGGGTTGGCAGCTCATGCCTACTTAAGGGCTGGGAGAGGTTTGCCCAGAGAGAGAGAGAGAGAAAGAAGAGGTCAGGGAGATGGGGAGAGAAGAGAAAAGAGAGAAAGAGAGAGAGAGAGGAAGAGAGAGAGAAAG
>NW_026068291.1:335301-337097 GCF_014885135.2 Alexandromys fortis
CCCAGCCGACCGAACTAAGGCTGGAGCTCTGTCGCACCACGGAGTCTTGACGTACAGATCCCGGAAATGTGATTTCTAGCTTCACAGAAGCACGTTTAGCCTTTTCCGTTACACCCAGAACAAAGACGGAGACCAGTTCACCCACGGAAGATCAGTGGCAGAGGGCCTGACGAGCCTGTCTGCTGCCTCCAGTTCCTTTCCCAGCTCATCAAAGAAAAGGGAATGAAAAACCCAGACGCGCGGGGTGCCAACCACGTGTGCTTGGTTGCCCGTGTTTTCTTTTCTTTTCTTTTTTTTAAATTTACTCTTTTGTGTCTGTGACTGTTTTACCTGCTTGTCTGTAGGTGTGCCAATGAATGCCTGGTACCCGAGGAGGCCAGAAGAGGGTGTTGAGAGCCATCATGTGGTTGCTGGGAACCTGGGTCCTCTGCAGGTGCTCATAACGGGGCTGAGTCATTTCTCCAGGCCCTTTGGAATCACTGCGTTAAAACAGTCTGGGGGCTGGAGGTTTGTAGGCACCAGAGGCCAGAGTTCAGCTTCCAGGACCCATGGTGGCGTGGAAGCCAGTGAAAACGTGTGAAAAGGGTCCGAATTCAGGGTTTTAGGTGTGTATGATAAACATTTTACCTGCAGGGACTGCCCCCACTCAGAAATGTATTTAAAATGTTATTTTAGATTTATTTATGCATGTGACTGTTTTCCCTAATGTATGCATACCACATGTGCGCCTGGTGTCTGAGGATCCCCTGGACCTGGAGTTACAGCCAGGCAAACTGAAGGCACTGGCACTCAAACCTTGGTGCTCTGGAAGAGCAGCAAGAGCCCTTAGCTGATGAGCCATCTCTCCAGGATACACAGTCCGCCCCTAATCCCAGTATTCTGGAGGCAGAGGCAGGAGGTTCACCACAAGTTCAAGGCCTGACTCATCTACACAGTGACACTGTCCCCTAAAATAAACAATCCCGGGCTAGGTGTGCTGTGTGGCTCAGAGAGTGGGTACAGTGCTCACCCAGCCTGCCTGAGACCCCCAGGTTCCGTTCCAAGCACCGGTAGTGGGCGTGGAAGGGGCCTGGTACTGCCGAGGTGTATCGTGGGGAAGGAGTTTGGTGCCTGTCCCGGGGAGGAGGGGGAGGGGTCTTCAGTCTTCAAGCTCCATCTACTGGAGCTCAGGCAGGGCAGGGTCTCTGGCTGTGCAGGAGGTTGGGGACAGGTCCACTGCCCATGACTGCTTGCCACTTCTACTTCACCAGGCGCCCCTCTCTCTCTCTCTCTCTCTCTCTCTCTCTCTCTCTCTCGTATTTTAAGTTTGACCATTCTGCCTGCCTATCTTTCTATTAAGGGTCTTGTTAGGTATCTGTCAATCATTTTCCCGCAGACCCTCCCCCTCGCTTCTGAGGCCAGCGGATGGGCCTCTGTCTGCCCCATGGGGCAACAGTGTGGTTTACTGAATGGGGCCACGAACGAGCTCCATCAACGGACTCTGGGAACTGCTCCTTCGAGGGAGAGAGCCCCCACCCTGGAGTTCCTGCACCAACCACGTACCAGGGAACAAACAGCCCTGAGGAGGGCAGCCTCTCCCTGTTTTTCTTAAAGTCTTATTATTATTATTTTTAGCTTTTAGTTTTATGTGTGTGAGTGTTTTGCCTGCATGTATGTTTACCCTGATGCCCACAGAGGTCAGAAGAGGGCATCAGATCCCTGGAACTGAAGCCACAGATGGCTGTGGCCACCATGTGGGTGCTGGGGGTTAAACCCAGATCCTCTGCAACAGCAACAAGGGCTGTTAACTGCTGAGC
>NW_026068292.1:0-2480 GCF_014885135.2 Alexandromys fortis
CTTTGGAGCCCAGCCACAAGTTCATCTGAAGGGAACAGGAAATTTGTAGAGAGAAATGGAAACATTGAGTAATATGGAGGGAGACAGCTTCACAGGAGGTAAAATGCATGGAAAATAGAAAAGATAAACATGGACGAAAATGCCACATCTACAAATCTAATTTTCTTTTTAGAATGGACATTTGTGTTTCCAAGAAATGTGTTACTCCATGAGTGCTTTGTGAAATGCTAGGGATTTAAACAACATGTTAGTAATATTATCCTCGGACATTAACACAGAAAAGAGTACATATTATATTTGAGCCATGGAAATTCTTGTCATTTCCTTCAAGGTGCTGGGGATCACATTGGGGGTGCAATTCCAGACAAGCAACTTCTTGTGCAAGAACTGGGTTGTATCTGCAACCTTCCTTCATTTCCTGTGCTGGATTCTTAGGCCTGATTCAGTTCATAGTAAACTCAGCTCTGCAGCAGAAGGTCTCAGAAATTTTACTCTAGGTAAATGTGCTTTAAACATTTTGTAAACTTACATAATATGGGAAGCTTAGGAGAATCCTACTGGTTGAGATGTCGTGAACATTTCTTGTCTTACAGCTGTATACAAAAATCTAATTTGAAATATCTTCAGACATTTGAATTGTACCTCACCATAAAAATTAGAAAGTTTCTTGAGGTCTCAGTAGTCCTCCTTGTCCGCTGGGTTTTTGATTCTACTGGACCTATTGGTTTCGTGGGAGCCTAGGCAGTTTCGTGGATGTTCACCTTACTAGACCTGGATGGAGGTGGGTGGTCCTTGGACTTCCCACAGGGCAGAGAACCCTGATTGCTTTTTGGGCTGACGAGGGAGGGGGACTTGATTGGGGGAGGGGGAGGGAAAGGGGAGGCGGCGGTGGGGAAGAGACAGAAATCTTTAATAAATAAATAAATTAATTAAAAAATAAAAGCCAAAAAAAAAGAATAGGAAAAAAATAAGAAAGTTTCAACTAATTTCTGGGTTCAACATAAATTCATACTTGGGACCACACAATAGACTGGTGAACTAATAGTGAGAAAGCCTGGCTCCCTGGTTTGCTTTTCCATTTTTATGATTAAACATTTGGACCAAAAGCAAGAAAGTAAGGAAATAATGTGTTTCAACACATCCTTCCAGGTCATATTCATCACTGAAGGAAACCAAGGCAGGAAATGCAGAAAGCATGAAGGATTGTATCTTGCTGCTTCCATCTCTAGTTTTCTTATACAATTCAGGACTATGTAGCTAGGAGTGGTGCCATAGAAAATGGACTGGGCTGGCCATGCCCATATCTGCCAAAAGTCAGGACAACCTCTCACTGTGGCAACCACGTGCCTAATCCGACCAAGGCAATTTCTCAACTGAGACTTCCTCTTCCCAGGTTGTGTCAAATTTATAATGAACTAGTAAAAAGCACCTCTTGTTGATGTAGGATGTCCTTCTGTATATGTGCTGCTTTTATGGTTGATAAATAAAGACTTTTGGCCAATGGCTTAGCAGAGTAAAGGCAGAGGGGAAATCTGAACAGATTTATGTATAGAGAGTCTAGGTAGAGTAAGAGACTCCATGAAGATGCCCAAGATGCTAGAGGTAAGAAACCACAAGTCACGTGGTAAAATATAAAATAATTGAAATAGCTTAGTTTAAGTTGTAAGAGCTATGCCAATCACAAATAATTTTTCGTTAACTGTAATGTACATAATGGCTTTTCACAATTAAGAATTATATAATAGCACAATTTTTCTTATGAAAACTTGATTTCTTCAAAGGCAAAATTACAGAACGAAGACTTTAATACGACATGAATTCATAAAAAGTGAAATCAGAAACAAGATGCAATTCCCAACAAATGAAACAGAAAGTGGAAAACAATAAACTGCAAAAACCTAACAGAGGGGGTGGTGTCTGCTTCTGATACTTCTGCTTACATTTTGGGACCCTTTCCCTCCTACCAGTTGCCTCATTCATCCTTAATATGAGGGAGGTGCCCAGTATATTTCAACTTGAAATACCATATTTGTTGATATTCCAGGTAGACTAGGCTTTTCTGAGCAGAAACAGAAGAGGAGTGGATGGTGCAGGGGAGAGAGGTTGGGAGGGGAAGAGCAAGTGTATGTACATATTTATGGAAATGTAATTAATAAATGAAAAACCTAGTTATACTAAGGAAACTCAGTTTATCATCTTTAACTTCCAGCCGAGTAATTCTAGAATGTCCTATGACAACAACACATTGGATGGTAATTTGAAATGCAACAGAACTACTACAGGAACTGTCTTTGGATATATGCAATCTGTTATAAAATTTAATATTGTAAGTGTATCTTGAGCAAAAAAATGAGATACATAAGTAATATTTGTACTTTCGTGTGTCTAATATTCTTCAGTGTTTGTTTTTGAAAAAAAATCATTATTAGAACAAATAACATAATTCACTTTAATATGTACACAATCTTTTTTTTTTTTTT
>NW_026068292.1:4043-5871 GCF_014885135.2 Alexandromys fortis
TATTTCTGCCTAGTTTTCATCCATGATTGCCTCCACCTGTTCACGTTCTAATCAATATTATCTCTCGTACACATATAGGTACTTTTGTGTATGGTAAAATTAAATGGCAAAGTTAATTTCAGAGTAAATGCACTTATACAAGAATGGTTTTCATCAAATAAGAACTATCTGGAAATAAGTATTCACTATCAGTATACAAATATAGATAAAATGTTCTAAAATAAAGCAATGAAATGGTATAAAGAGTTGTAAATACATGAAACATGTGTAGGAATTTGAATCTACTCCACACACATCATACCGACAGGAAAAAAGGTTAAGCAATGATTGACACACGGCAACTCTTACCTGCTCCTCTCGACTATCTATGTAAAGCAGACTAGAGTTTTTGGCGTTGCAGGACACCAAACTGTCAGTCCAATTTTTTTTCTCCCCACTAATGTAATAACAACTGTGGGAATACGACATCCACTCCTTTGGACAAGAACTACAAGGCTGTGCTGAAGAATGATTATTATCTAGAAGCAACAGGAATTTAATAATGAAAGTTAATTTATGTTTGCATATTTTGGAGCATCCATGTATAAACTATACCTATGAACTCCAGATGCTTGTCCTTAGAAAACAAAATGCAGACTCAAACATACTCAAGCATAGTAGCAACCTCTGGCCCATAGTTTTATATTCGATCATTCTCCTCCTATAAATACATCATTATCTTGGTCTGGCTTAAGTAAAACACAAAATATGTTGTGTACAAGCATCAGAACTTTGACAAGCAAAGTGTACCTTTTGGACTTTTGTTCAGGGAAGATTGGATCTGCTCCTTTGGTTCAGTATCTGCAGAGTTAAAGTAATTCTTAGTAAATTTACTTAGTAAAGGAAAATGGTGAAGAAAGATTATTGTCAATCATCATAACATTGACAAGCAAAGTGTACGTTTCTAACTTGTAATTAGCAATGGGTGGGTTTGCTTCTTTAGTGTTTGGAGGGTTAATGTAATTCTTATTATATTTGACATTTAAAGTAATTATATCAATTTTAATCTCTTAGTTTAAAATTTATGTGCTATTTGAATTAGAATAACACAAAATACTATTGCAATGTCTATGATTTGACTAATATGATAAAAGCTCTGGTAAGAATTATTTCAATATATTCCTAAATTCTAGCATTTTTATAAGACAACCCATAGGGTGACAAAAACACTTTCAAAACTGGTATATTTCTCAATTAAATATTATATAGCATGTTGTTAAATTGTATAATCATAATTTATATATTTTAAAGCAAACATTATAATGCCCCTCTCCTTTTTAATTTTGACAAAATTAGAATAAAAATTTCAAATTTAATCCACATATGTACTTGAAATTAAAAGCATTTTCCTCACTAGGAAGAATCAATGAAAGATATGTCATCATTAAAGACGAAACCTCCTTTATAATTTATCAAAAGCATGCTTACATGGAAAGGCAATTCTGGTCATTATCACCAAGGTAACCAATAAAGCAAACCAGACAAGACACAGGATCCCAGAGATGAGCTTCTCTGGAGGTAATAAAATTTCTGCAGAGATAGAAAATGGACACAGATGTTCACAGCATTTATACAGAAGAGAACTCAGAGAATCAGAAGAATAAATATAGCCCCCTGGCCTTCCCCTATGATGCAATCGGTCTGTAGGCAATATCATTGCATTTCTAGTGAATAAAATGATCATATATTCTTGCAACACTGAATTTAAACTGTTCAAATAATAAACATAACAGCATGGGTCAGTTTAGGGTTTTCTTTCCTTCCAGTAAGCAGCCTATTCCTGTCTGCA
>NW_026068292.1:6272-10976 GCF_014885135.2 Alexandromys fortis
ACAGACAGCAAGGACAGAACTTTGAGACAGTCCTCCAATGTGTTCCATGAGCTGGATTTCCCTGAGGGACTTAAAGACACCCATGCTCCAGTTTAATTTCCTGCTTAGAACTGTGGCTCAGTGGCTCTACATGGAGCATTTCAGAGTCCCCTGAACTGAATGGGATGCTGAAGACAAGGAAGCAGTGAAAAGATCCCTCTCTGGTCAGGCCTCCTGCACCTAGGTGGGTGAGGAGCTCACAGAAGGCCTCTGGGGGCTGAATAACAAAAGTTGAAAGTCAGTGGCAGAACCCAGGACATCTGTGACAGTGAACTAAGCAGGCTGCCACAAGAGTCTCAGGGTGAGTCAGGAGTGGAGAAGTAGATTTCTCACTAACGTGTCTCTGAAGGCTGAACAGGAAATTCTCATACCCGACTGATTTTGAAATCAGTTTCGCTCATCACACCCTTACAATGTAGGTCATTTTGTCTTATTGAACGGACATAGTGGTCAACTGAGTGTGTCATTTTCCGAGTACCTTACAAGAATTGCTATGTGTTCTCAAAAGGTGAGAGAGGATTAATCACCAAGGTTCCTCTTTCAAGATATTCCTAGACAACTTTTCTCTTTTACTGAAAAATATTTTTATATAATATATTCTGATTGCAATTTTTCCTTCCAGTTCTTACACACCTCCTCTCCCATCTGAATCCAAACTCTATTTTTCTCTTATTGAAAACAAACAGGCATCTAAGGAATAATACTAAAATAAATAAGCATAATACATAAATCAAAAGAAAACAAATCATAATAAGAAAAAAGAACTGAACAAGAAAAAGAGTCAGAGAAAAAGAGTCAAAATAAAAGTACAAAAAATGCTGCAGAGGCACATGCATTCACACTCAGGAATCCCTTAAGAACCAAAATCTGTAAGTTATAATAGATGTGCAGAATATCTTTAAGTTAAAAAACAAATAAACAAAAGAAAATGAAAGCCTGACTTAGATTTATAAGACAAAGAACCTTCCAAGATGTCCTTGAGTTTGTGACAAGGATGATACATCCTTGAGTTTTTCTTTTGGTCATTGATAGCTGGGCATGAGGTCCTCCCTTAAGAATGGTTTGTTTATTCAGCATCACTCTCTTTAACAAAATTAAATTGTCATTTGCAAATGACCACCGATTGGAGGTAGCCTATGTGTTAGGTAGGAGGTCTTGTGTCCACTTCTCTCTTCAGTTCTAGGACCCCATCTGTGTAGACCCATGCAGGCCCTATGCATGCTGCCATGTTCTCTGTGAATTCATTTGTGTGCAAACCATGTTGTGTCTGGAAGGATCGAATCCTTGGTGTCCTCCATCCCCTCTGGCTCTTACATTCTTTTTGCCTCCTTTTTCACAGTTCCTGGAGCTCTGGGGAAAAGATTTGATAGAAACATCCCTTATAAGACTGTAATTTCCAAGGTCTCTCCCACTCTACACATTGTGCATTTGTGGCTCTCTGTATTTGTTCTCATCTGATGCAAAGAGAAGATTGTAAACTGGGTGGTGTGGAATTGCATGCCTTTAATCCCAGCACTTGGGAGGCAGAGGCAGGCAGATCTCTGTGAGTTCAAGTCCAGTCTGGTCTAAAAGAACTTGTTTCAAGATAAACACCAATGATACATCCTGTCACAAAAAAAAATGAGAAAAAGCAAAAATTAAAAAGGGAAGATTCTTCGATAATGGCTGAGCAATACACTGGCCTATGAGTATGGCAGAATGTACTTATGAGTCATTTTGTTGCTATTTCCTTTAGCAGAACACTAGTGTTTGGTTTTCCCCTAGGTCTCTGCGCTATCAAGTCTCATGTTCTTAGACATCTAACAGCACTGGGTTATTAATTCCATCTCATGGAGTGAGCTTTAAATCCAATAAGATATTGGTTGGTTACTTGAACAAGCTTTGCACCACTATTGCACAAGCAAGTCTTATATGCAAGTCACTTTGTAGCTGCGTTGGTGTCTCCTTTTCTTCTTTAGTAGCGACCATAGTTCCTTCAAGTATCATGAACACTAGTCAATAGGGGGCAGTAGGGATGAAGTCTCTACATAGGCACCAGCTCAACTTCTTCATGTTTCATGAGTTGTGTAAGGGTTGTTTTCAGTAATAAGGCTTCACTGTAGTTTGTAGAAAGCCACTAATAGACTTGCAATAGCTTGGTTTGTTTGGGTGTTTCCATGGAAGGATGCTTGTATTTTATTTTAAGTCTCTCTCTGTCTCATGTCTAGCTCTGTAGGAGGCTGCCCACACCAAATATAAATGGTATTACATACATTTTTCTCCTTGTAGTCATATTGTGTCATATATATCATGAAAAAGTCACAAAACATTATTAAACTCAAAATACATTGTCAATTAATATTAAACTTGATGTTTGTGTAATCAAAATATTTGCTAAATCTAATGACTGGTACAAGAAACACAAAAATCATCTCACATTTTTGTTAAAATTCTTGAAAAAACTACATTTTATTTAATTTTCAAAAATAAATTTTTGTTTAAATCACTTCAATGAAATAAATGTTAGATGTGTAGATATCATTGAATGTTATCAATGTTATGCTGTGTCAGTAAAATTAAAATATCAAATATGTAGTTATATAGCTATTTTATCCTTAATTGTAACTATTTATATTTTAATAGGAATGTTCAGTTTTAAATAACAAATTTCAAATATTACTATTTAGTAAATAAACTAAATTAAAAGGTCCTATCGTGTTACACAGAAGGATTATTTCATTATTTTAAGGTTTGCTTTGTGGCCTTTGTTATCACCATATTTGGAGACTTTTTTATCTGCCACTCGGAAGATCCCTATTCCTTGACTGCCAAAATATATTGCTAAAACTCTTCCATATTCTTGTACATGTGTTTCCATATTATTTACAAGTCTCTGAAACATATTTACTGTTTTGATTTCATAGTATTTTCTTTATATTTTTATATTGCAGAAGCATATTTGACTAGTTTCATTTCAGTTCCTATGGCCATACCTTGTTTCAGTCACAAAGTAGAGAATCGATTGTTCTGCATCTTCTACATTGAGGCAGGCTCTCTGTTGGTCCTAGAACTCACTGATACGTGTGTTCTAGCTTTCTTTTTTACTCTAACGATCTTCTGTCTCTCCCTCCCACGCTCTGAGATTACCTGCTTGAGGCCACATCTGTCAAGCACTTATATGGTTTCTGTTGTTCCAAATGCTGGTCCTCAGCCTTGCAAGTAAAGCATCGTAGCCATTAATCTATCCCACTACTCGACAAAGAAGAATTCTCATGGGACAGGAAATCAAACTCTCACTTCACGTTTTCCTTTGTACACTAGTGTTGTAACAGCTACTGTGTGATGTTAACTGTTGCTTTGTACAGCAATGGAAATAACATAGCAAAGATAAAAAATTATCTCCCTGCAACAGCATTGATATTTAATGACTTTGCATTGTTCATAGTTATATACAGGCATGTATACATTACATGCATTCTCATAAGATTGTACATATAAAATGACACACTAATACACATATGCACAGAGAAATGTCAGTCACACATTCCTAAATCTATCCCCATATAAGGAAAACAAAGAAACACTTACACAACAAATGTTTCCAAAGCCATCACACAAAATAACTCTTTTGAGACACAACAATTATTTAAATCTTGCCATGTAAAAGCAGTAGCAAATTTGAGGCATCGATACCAAAGAAAATAGTGATTTCATGCATTTCCTTTCAATATTGTATATGAATAAATGTTTAAGTCTTTACCTGTGAGGATTCAATGACTAATTTTTATTGTTTATTTTCCCTAAAAGTGTGGATCACTTTTGTGTAGTCTGAGATCAAGACAAATAAGCCTGTGCAAATATTAGAACTTTGTCAATTATTATGTATTTTGCTGGGGTTTATTGATGAGGAAATGGTCTGTCTTAATTACAAAAGGCATAATGAAATACATAACACGTCTACAAAAAAATGAATTTTAATTTATTAATTTGAAATCTTTGTATAGCAAAATATAAGAATATATAATAAAAATTATTAAATACAGAAAATTATTATAGAAATTAAACTTTGAAGGACAATATTATGAAAACATAAAGGTCAAAACTACCAAACATAGCAATAGTTAATGCAACAAGTTACAAATATTAATTAACATCTTCATAAATGTTTGAAGAGGGATGTCTTAGAGTTACAAAATCATAACATATAGAGATAAAAACCACTAGACAATAATTCTGTCATTACTCTTTTGATAAATTCTGAATAAATATTTGACTAATTTTTAATTACATAAATATGAAAATCTATATACAGAGATTTCCAGTGCTCAGAGTGAAAACTTCCTTATAATCATCTAAAACCTTCTCACGGGTGATAATTGTTTTTGCTACTATGAAGGAGAAGATGATGCTTTGGAGCCCAGCCACAAGTTCATCTGAAGGGAGCAGAAAGGGGAAATGGAAGCAATGAGTAATATGGAGGGAAATAGCTTCACAGGAGGTAAAATGCATGGAGAATAGAAAAGATAAACATGGATGAAAATGCCACATCCACAAATCTAATTTTCTCTTTTGAATGGACATTTGCTTTTCCAATAAATATTTTACTCCATGAGTGCTTTGTAAAATGCTAGGGATTTAAGCAACATATTAGCACAATTATTCTTATGATAAATTGATTTCTTCAAA
>NW_026068292.1:14249-18590 GCF_014885135.2 Alexandromys fortis
AGGAATTTAATAATGAAAGTTAATTTATGTTTGCATATTTTGGAGCATCCATGTATAAACTATACCCATGAACTCCAGATGCTTTTCCTTAGAAAACAAAATGCAGACTCAAACATACTCAAGCATAGTAGCAACCTCTGGCCCATAGTTTTATATACGATCATTCTCCTCCTACAAATACATCATTATCTTGGTCTGGCTTAAGTAAAACACAAAATACATTGTGGACAAGCATCAGAACTTTGACAAGCAAAGTGTACCTTTTGGACTTTTGTTCAGGGAAGATTGGATCTGCTCCTTTGGTTCAGTATCTGCAGGGTTAAAATAATTCTTATTAAATTATTTAGTCAAGTAAAATGGTGAATAAAGATTATTATCTATAAGCAACATGAATTAAATAATGAAAATTAATTTTTTTTGTTTTGGAGATTTATATAAAGTATTTATCTACACAGCATACAGTCTGATAAATAAAAAATATACATTCAAGCACACAAAAATAGAGTCTGTCCTATAACCCCAGTGTTATTCATCTAGCTAAACTAAATACACAAGACTTTACTCTGAAATTTTCAAAGTCTCTGAACATAAATAAGTTCTATTCTATAATAGTGACTTTATTTCTCTATCATTAAAGTTCACCAGTTGGAAAATAAAAGGTATTATTAAAAACTTTGCATGGTTATTTTATTCCTATTGTGGGACAAAAAGTTTATTATCGTTAATGTTTACTGATGAACATGTAGTGTTCATGTTTCTAGATTATTTTATTCTTTGAAATCTACTACCATCTTTGCATAGTAGTAAACACAAAATATAATGTGTACAAACATCAGAACTTTGACTAGCAAAGTGTATCTCTCTCGGTTCTAGTCAGGGAGTAGTTGATCTGCTCCTTTGCTTCAGGATTGGGTGTGTTAAAATAATTCTTATGAAAATAAACATGTAAAATATTGTAACAATTTTAGTTTTCTAGTCTAGAGATGATGTATTATTTTGAATTAGTATACTGGAGAATAGAATTGAAATTGTCAAAAAAAATAATATGGTGAAAACTTTGGAAAAAACTACATCAATGAAAGCACAAATTTCATCATCTTTTCACATACAACCTATGACAAAACCCTTTCAAAAAAATCTCAGTTAAGAGTTTCTCAGGTTTTAATCTATGTATTTGTGTTATGAAATCATTAATAAACCAAAAGCAAACACAATAGCTCTGGTATTCATGATATTGATAAATTCATAATAACATTCCACATTTAATTCACATGCATAATTTAATTAAAAGCCACTGTTCTTGATAAGTTTTGAAAGCCATTTTTAGTCATTATTTTAAAAACATGCTTACAGGGTTTGGCAACTGTAATAATTAAAACCACAGCGACCATTAAGGCAAAACCGACCATGCCCAGGATCACAGTGATGGGTTTTTCCGGAGGAGATGGAAAACCTGCAGAAGGAAATGTAGGGATGAAAAGTAGCAGCAGTTCACAAGGTTTATGTACACAAAAATCCACATACACAGTGAGTAAAACAGACAAAAGTTGACCCCAGATCCTCCTCTACACCGTTATCATCTGTAGGCAGTCTAATCACAAGAGAAAGATCGTAAATTTTTGCAACAGAATAACATCCATGCTCACAAATCATAAAAGCATGGGTTGAGTTAGAGCTCTCAGTCTTCACAAGGAGAAACCATTGCCACCTCTGCACCTATGTGAGAGCAGTTACAGTAAGGGTCCATTCAGTGTCTCACCTTTGCAGCAGCAGTCCCTGCAGACTGAGGGATGCTCTGGAGAAGTATTTTGAAAGCCCAATTCCACATAGGTGATTTCCTGCTCAGTTACTGAGATGGAGCTGCGGGTGCCCCTTGGTTGCCTTTTCTGGTTCCTTGAATGCTTCGACACATTCAGTTCTGCATAGGTGACTCTTTCGTTGCTCATCTCGGCAGCTGAATGATGCCAGGGCCTGTGCCAAGCAGCTGTTCACTGAAAGGTACACATTCTGATGCAGCCATGGGTGGGGTTTGGAACACTGGAGCCCATTTTGTGGTTTTAATTTGTAATCTGTTTTTCCCCTTGAGCAATGAACTCATGTGCTGTGGTAAAAATAAATAAATAAACAAATAAATAGAGTTTTGAAAGACAATCCACTATTGGTAAAATATTTTTGATAGCACAATAACTTTGTGAGGAGTAAAGATGTCTGTAAACAAAAAAAATTTACAAATTAAATTTAGTTTTCATGGGTATAACACTATGAAATGTTTAAACCTTACATCAAAGATCCCTATACTATAAAGAATAGTTACAGGAAAAAAATGTTGCTTTAATTTTTGCAACTTAAATTTTTATTGTCTCGAGACTTTCACATATGAGTAGCATATTTATATCATTTCCATCCTTCTCTCTTTCCTTCCAGCCTGTCCCATGCATTCCACTCTTTCTTGAATACATGATATCCTCTTTAAATATTGTTACACATACATGTGTGCGAGCTTAATAACAATCTTCTGGACTTTTATAATAAATTTAAATCCAACAATGAGTAAAGACTGACTGCCATAAATGGGTAGTCTAGGAAAAGTTTATACACATACATGCACATAAAACTAGCCTTACATTTAATAGCTAATATATTTATGAAATTAAATGGCATGTTATTAAATTTAATTTATAATTTAGTCATAGAAATGACTAAATATTAAAAGACATTGCAATTGTTGGAAAGTGTTATGTCAGAAAATCTGGCATAAAATAAATGGATTTCAAAATACTTACAAAGTGATTTTAAAACCCATTTTATTTAAAGAAACAATCATCCAACATGTGAAACCATAACATGATAAAAATGATTCATACTAGAATGATGATTCAAACATTCCCAAATGATATGAGTCCATCAAAGTCAGTGTCATTTTATCACATACAATACAACTGTAATAACTCAATATAATTGATAATTGTTTTAATTAGCCTGGGAATAAGCAAGATCTAGAACTAATTTTGGCTTTAAAACTTACATGTGACCTTTGGATAGTTACCAATAGCCCAGTGCATTTGTCTAAAATATGAAAAAAATACTTTTATAAGGCAATTAATACTTACCTCTGGCATGCAGAGCTCTCAGGAAAGGCTAGTTATTTTTTAGCTTTAATTTCTACTATGACTGTTCTTTCTACTCAGTGAGAGTCCTTTCAATAATCTGTGACATCTGGGATAAATCCATATGTTGCTATCCAAGGATCCACAGAGCACAAATTACAACACTTAAAATCCATACTCCATCATCAGGTCTCCTGTGGCTGTAGATTTAATTACAACGACAAGAAAGTACAAATACGAGCGGTTGGCTGACTCTCCACAGAAAACAAGGAAAGAACTTTGAGGTAGTCCTCCGGGGAATTACAGGCTTGGATTATCCGAGTTGTTCAAAGGCATCCACATTCCTGCTTGGTTCCTCCACATGTCACATTTGCAGTGTTCTGTCAACTGACTGGGCTGGTGAAGAGACCAGTGTCAAGCGCTCTCTCCTGCCAGAAAGCCAGGCCTCCTGCATGCAGTGAGGTGAGGGGCTGACAGGAGGTCTGTGGGAACTGAGCACCGAAAGATGAAAGTCAGTGGCAGAAATCTAGGACAACAGTGACAGTGAACTAAGCAGGCTGCCCCATGAGGCTCAGGGTGAGTCACGAGTGGAAAAAGAGATTTCTCATTAATGTGTCTCTGAAGGCTAAACAGGAAATTCTCATACTCGACTGATTTTGAAATTAGTTTTTCTCATCACACACCTGTACAATAAATATAAGAAACGTCCTTTAGTGTGCTGTGTAGTGTTGTCTTTTCCAACTGTTTTTCTAAAACTGCATGTGCATAAAATAGAGAGGTCAGGGCAAGGAGTTCAGCCATGATAGAAGTTAATTGTTTTCTACAAAAATTGATATCCCTCTTAAAGAGAGACGTAGATTGGCAAGCCTTGGTTTTCTTTGTTTTCCTTTGCTTTCTTTCTCTTACTCCCTCTTTTCCTCCCTCCTTCCCTCCCATCTTCTACAATTTAGGTAGAGCTTTGCTTTTAGGCTGCTCATAACAAGTGTGTACAGCATTATAACACACACACACAAATACTCTCTCTGTATTTATATGTATACATGCATATGCATATTATATATGCTCTTATATACACACATATAATTATATATTGATTGGGTGTATATATTATATGTGCATACATCATGTATGTGTTGTACATACATTCTTTTTATATATTTTATATATGTGTATAAATATATGTATATATTATATAGGTATATATGTAAATACAGAGAGACATATTTTAAATCTT
>NW_026068292.1:18651-28743 GCF_014885135.2 Alexandromys fortis
AATCTTAATTGTATTACAATGTAAAATTATAAATTCATAGGAATATTATGAATAATATACAATGCTATCTATTACTGATTTTTTTGAGCAGTGATCAAGTTTTCAACTTTTTATGGCTGGCACAAAAAACTTCCTTGCACATTCATCGTCTCAAACTCATGTATTCCTGTATTTTTCTTTCCCAGTATATCCTATGAATGAGGATTGTATGTGGCCTGACACTTTCACAAGACCTGAGCCCAGATGTGACACTTTCGGGGAGTAGTGTCCAGCTATAACATCTTTTACAGGAGTGGAGTAGAACTGTAGCACTTTCCCTGGGGAAACTTTTCTCTAGCAGATAAGAACTGTAACCCTTTTACTGGGTCAACTCTCCCCCATAGGAGGAGCAGAGCTGTTACACTTGCACTGGAGAGACCTTTCCAGTGGGCAGAACTTTAACACTTACAGTAACTTCATGGTATTACTTGGCTTCTAACCGCCAGGTCACCTTTCCATGGGAGCTCCAATTCTCACAACCGGTATAAAGTGCTGAAACAGAAGAATCTTAGGAAGGCAATTGTGTCATGAGGCTCTGTTTTCATGATAGAATTATTGTAGTTCCCATGAAACTAGATGAATTTCCTTCAGAGCAAGCTATGACAGAGTGAATGTAGTATCCTTGTCCTGCTGTCTTGCTTCTGCCCTCACCATGTGAACAGTCATTTTTATACACCAGCTGCTATGGCATGTGTCTCATACCAGAAGACAAACAAATGATGACATATTCCCATCTACCAGAACCACAAGGTGGGGTGCAAAACAAAAACATTTTTCTTTATGAATTAGTCACAGGCTTTATCTACAGTACAGAGAAAAGATTAAGAAGATTAATCTCAGCTCAGCCCTGCATGGTTGCAGTGTGTGAGCATCCACGTACACCCAGGAACCCAGAAGACATACTCAGTATATGACCTGGCTACCTATAGTTCCACTATGGGTCATGAAATGGCCTTATGATACAGCTTCACCCTCTCTGGACTATTATCTGAGAGCTATACTGTGCAGCCAGAAACCCATTAAATGGCACAATTGTTCTTGACCCTAAAGATAGTTGTAAGGAAAATGGCTCACTGTAGATCATGGAAAAAAGCCTGATGACTCAATTCTAGAGCCCCATAAACAGGGTGAGGCTATCTGTCAGGGACACAGCACTTGACACAATAGAAACCCCAAAACTCCAAAAGAATTGCACTTATTCACGCAACTTGCAAAAGACTCACCCTCTGCACACCTGAGGTACATAGGTATATTGTCTCAGCATCAGCAAACTGGCACATCAAAAGGTCATTAACATGATCATGTAGTATGTATCTCTTTGATCTAAATATCACTTAGTGTTGAAAATTTTAAATACTCTGAGCTATATTTAACAAAATGAAGAATAAAGCAGAAGATAATATTATCAATAGGTGCTGAAAAAAACATTTGATGGATTCAAGTATTTTCTATTTTTTTAACAAATATGTTATTTTTTAAATTATGTTTAGTGTGTTGGTGTTTTGCCTGTATGTATGCCTATGTGAAAGTGTCAGATCCTCTGGAACAGGAGATACTGACAGTTATGAGCTGCTATGTGGGTGTTGGGAATTGAATTCGGGGTCTTCGGGAAGAACAGCCAGTGATCTGAACTGCTGAGACTAAAGTAATTTTATAATAAAATTTTCAACAAGTTATATACAGGAAGAAGATACCTGGGTACAGCCAATCTATGATAAGCTCACTACCTGATAATCCAAGTTATCATCATATTCAACACAGAATTATTTCTTTAACGTCAAGATAGGGCAAAAACATTCACTTATCATCTCCATTAAGAAAAGTCATGAAGTCCTAGACAATTCATTTATACAAGAGAACTAAATAAAAATCGTTATCATTAGGATTATTTAAATTAAATCAACTGTCTTTTCACGTTACATGACCTGGGCATGGAAGCTTAAACATGCCAACCAAAAAGTTTACGAGGAAATATGTAAATTAAATAAAAAGTGTAGGGATAAAATAAAAATTCAGTAGTATTTTTAATTTGTAAAAGTAGTACTGTTTACAATAACATCAAAAAGAAAAGGGAAAGAGTGTGCGGCTTATGAATGCTAGGCTTGAAACGATGAGGATGGGAATGGAGGAAAATTAATGAGAGGGTTTGTGACTGTATATGAGATAGCTACACTGGCGAGAGAAGAGGAAGGACAGGGCTTTAACAACAAACAACAAAGCTGGTTTCCACAGACTCTATGAATCTCTCCCTTCAAACTAATAAACACACAACATTACTGAAGGCTCAGCAATAAAAAGATCTGGCTGCTCTTCCAGAGGACACTGGTTCAATTCCAAACACCAACATGGCAGATCATAACCATCTGTAACTCCAGTTCAGGCGAGATCTGAGGGCCTCTTCTAGCGCCCAAAGACACTGCAAACATGTAGTTAACAGACAAGATATACAGACAAAACAACTATACATGTAAACTAAACAAACAATAAACAAAAATTAAAAAGTAACATTACTGCCCTCTTTTGTTAAACATTTCAGCTTAGTAGTGTGAAGTTTAGTATTGTCATCTTGACAGAGTGTAGAATCCCTGGAAAGGACTCTCAGTGAGGAATTCTCTCTATTAGGGTTACCCGTAGACCCACCAGAGAGGGATTCTTTTAATTGGAATAATTGAGGTGGAAAGCGAGTGTGAGGGGAGTAGGCTCCGGATTGAATGGAAAGGGGAAAACCATAAAGCACCATTATGCATGCATTAATTCATTGCTCTCTGCTCTAGAATGTGATGCAGTGCGAACTGCTTCAAGTTCATTTCACGTTCAATTTGTCATGATCGACTGTAACCTGGCTTTGTGAGTCAATAGATTCTCATACCTTAAGTTGATTTTGTGAGGGTATTCTATCACAACAATGAAATGAAAGCAACACAGGGAGTAATAGAATTTAAAGTCTTACATCTAGTCCATCTAACAATAACAAACTGAATTGTGGGTAAAATGGCTTCTTAGCTAGCTTCTGCTTATTCAATGAAAGAGAGTACCCCAGACTGCCATAGGGGTAGACAAAAGGAAGAGAAACTACCAAGGCTTTGGACTCCAGTTGCTAAAGGCTGCCTCTTACCACTTCTTGACTTGGTAAAGAATTTGCTCAGCATTGACTTTCTGCCTTTACCCTCTTACTTTCTGGAATAAGGTTTGATAACATTCTCTACCTTTCTTTCAGTCTGAATTCTCTGTGGCAACATAAGGACCTGAACTACTTCTGCAGTCAAGATGTTAGGGAATGCAACAGTACACCATTTTGTTTCCTCTTACTACAATTCTTGGGAACAGATTTATCTGAAGGGTGATGTGGGATTCCCCTTGTATGCTATGATTACCATTAATGAATAAAGAAACTGCCTTGGCCTGTTGATAGGGCAGAACTTAGGTAGGCAGAGAAAACTAAACTGAATGCTGGGAGAAAGGAGGTAGAGTTGGAGAGAGCCATGTAGCCCTGCTAGCAACAGACACCAGAACTTTACCCAGTAAGCCACTGCCGCATGGTGATAATTAATTAATTTGAAATGGATTAATGGAAATCGGTTAAATTAATATGTAAGGGTTTGACAATAAGAAGCTAGAGCTAATGGGCCAAGCAGTTATTTAATTAATATGGTTTCTTTGTGGTTATTTTGGGACTGAGCAGCTGGGAATCAACAAACGGTCTCCTTCTACAGAAGGGGTGTATTTTTGTCAATTCCATAAGTAACTGAGGATGACCTTGAACATCATATTCCCCACTCCCACCTCCATATCCCAAGTGCTGGAGCTATAGACACAACAGGATGCTTTAGTTAGGGTTTCTATTGGTGCTCTGAAATTCCAAGAGCAGGAGCAACTTGTGGAAAGGGTTCATTTGGCTTACCCTTCCACATTGTGGTCCATCACTGAAAGAACTTAAGAACAGAAACTCAACAGGGCAGGAACCCTGAGGCAGGAGCTGGTGCAGAGATCATGGACGTGTGCTGCTTACTGGCTTGCTCACCCTGCTTTCTTATTAAACCCAGAACCCCCAGCTCAGGGATGGCACCACCCAAGATGGGCTGGGCTCTCTAACATGAATCACTAATTAAGAAAATGTCCTATAGGCTTGGCTATAGACAGATCTGCTGCGGGAGCTCCTTCTGCTCCTTCAGCCAATAGCCGCTGAGATACCAAACCACTGGGGTGTGGTCTCTCTCTCTCTCTTTAAAAAAGCAGAGGCAGTCCTCCTCTCTCTCTCTCTTGCTTCTGGCTCTGCATCTGGCTGGCTAATAGACTCCTTTCCTGATGACGCAGAGGGCTGTTGTCTGGGAAGGTGATCTGTAAGATTTTCCCCTTTAAATAAATAACCATTCTATTAATCATAATTCCAAATTGGTGTGTAATTGTTTGTGACTTACACCTCCACAGATCTTATAGAGACATTTTCTCAATTTAGGCTCCCTTCTCTCTGATGACTCTAACATCTGTCAAGTTGATATAAAACTAGTCAGCACACAAAGGTTACCACACTTAGTTCTTGGTGTTTGGGATTAAACCCAAGGCTTCATGTGTGCAATTTAAGGTCTCTAGCAACTGACTTCTTTTCCGAGCCTCTGCTTTTGCATTTTTCCTTTACTCTTAGAAAACATCTTTTTCTTGTAGATAGTTTAAGTTGTTCTTTTGCAAAGTAAAAAATACCGTAAGTTTTTATTTCATGCAAATCAGATAATTCATGTAGAAAACTATCCTAATCTTAAAGAAAATATGCATTGAACATTAAATGCAGAGAAAACACTAAGAAACGTGTAATTGAAGAAGTATCACATAAGACTTATTTAGTGGTATTTTCTTCTCCATGATATTGTGATGTTGCCAGGGTAACTCTGGCCACACCATGATGTCTGGAGGTTTCAGATCCGGTAATTTGGTATGAAACATAAATTAACTTGTTTCATTATTACACACTGTTAGTTTTTTTGTCATAGTAACACAAAATAAAATATTTCTTTAGGCAATAATGTTCATACTATAACTTGAACATGAGCTATGTCTGCATAGATAATGGAACAGAGTGTAGAAGGAATGAAAGTAGCTAGTGTCACACTCTGGCTTGAGAAGACTAGTAGTTTGAATGGCAAAGGCCTCCATGAGCTCATATATTTAAATTCTTGGTCTTCAGTTGTTGGAGATGTTTGGGACAATTAGAAGATGTAGGCTTACTGGAGGGGATCTGTCACTCGATGTGGACATTGTGATTTCAAAAAACCAAGTTATTCTTAGATAGCTGTCTGTCTAATGCTTGTGCATCAGAGGTAAGATCTCCACTGTTGCTCCAGGACTACACCTGCCTGGCTGTTACCATGGTCCCTGTCAAGAGAGTCATGAATATTATCCCTCTGGAATGGTAAGTTTCAGATTAAAGGACTTCTATTGTAAGTTTCTGTGGTTGTGGTGTTTTGTCAGAGTAATTCAAAGGGAACTAAGGCAGTGTTAAAAGAACAGTCAAGGATGCTGTACCAAAGTAAATGATGTAGTTGTTGATACAGAACGAGACTAGAGAGGAGACTGAAGGACAGTGATTGTTCTTTGCTAATGGGACATTGGAGGATACAGCAGGGGAAATTTAGAAAGGTAGCTTCTTGTTTTAGCCACTTTGAATGTTCTGTTAACATTAGAATGTTTATGCTGTGGCACAGAGAGTTTACTCAGGAAGTTCTTGGAGTCATCCAAGAAATACACATGATTACATAGATTGGTGCTGGTGACATGGATCCAGAATCTGGGTATAATTTGAAAATGTAAAAGGGAAGTCATACAATTCTAATGATTTTTATCCAGCGGCTGTAAAGATGTTGCTACCAGTGACTCTAATTAAAAATATCAAAATTCTCTTCTTAGCAGAGTCAAGCCAGGTGGGAAATCTGAACATGGTAAAATAGAAACTAATAGAAATGTGTTGATTTATAGTGAGAGCTAGCCAGTAAGAATTCTAAGACATTGGCCAAGAAATTATATTTAATATTTAGTCTCTGAGTGGTTATTTCATGAACAACTGCAGGTACCAGTGGGCAGACAGAAACCAGTTTAGTGGGACATGCAAGACAGAAACGTTTCCTCTCCAAGTGGACTAGTGCCTAAGTTGATGCTGAGAAAAAAATTCAAAGGAGCATACAGAAAGCAATCGCCAGTAACTCTGAGAAATATCATATTTGTATTTTAACATTTTCAGTACTGTTTAAAAATATCAAGGTAATGTGTTTTACTTGATAGTTTATGGACTTGGGGAAGATAATCATCACTGCAACTGATGTGAATTTATTAAAAGTTCATGGATAACACATTGTATTATATGTAATTTTAGATTAAATATAAATAGTAAGATTCTCAAAAAAATATCAAAATTCTCAGACAAGAACTAGATGATTTTATTGTGTGTTTTGATATCTATGGTTACATTACATAGGCAATTTGATATACAATTAGCAAGTTTTGATGAGGCTATATAAATTCAGTATGCCCCAATAACTTAGTGTCACTGAAATTCTCAGGCAATAATGCTATAAAGGATTTGATCATTGGGTTATCTTAGTTCTGACCTTCTGGATGCCTATTTGTATAAGATATTGCAGTGGTTAGCATAACCCCAAATTATTCTTGGAAAAATAAAGAGGTGGAAGGTAAATCACAAGATTGTAGCTTATAGTGATAGGATTCATTAAAACTAATATTTCAAAGGGGTAAAACAATAAGCCTAAGGCAGTTAATCTTAGTGATAAACATTTTTGTTAGTTGATTTTCTCAATTATATTTGTTAGTTTATGTACACTGGAAAACAAATAAGAATTTTTGAATATTTCATTCTGTCTACTGCATGACTTATTATGTATTATGTATTATATACTTAACCTTCCTTGCAGTATTCATGGTTTATATTGTTACTCCCCAGCTTTATAAAATGTTAACACTTTGTTTCATATGTAAGAAGTTAGATTCATATGGTAAAAAGTGATTCATGCTAGAAACACGAATAGATTTTGCACTGAAAATGAGACTAACAGTGTAACCTTGTGTCCTTGCCATGTTGGTCTGAGTCATTGGAAAATGATGATATTTTTTATGTCTGGGTTCAAGGTATCACGACATAGATTTGCTGCATTTAGTCATTTCCCAGAAGTCTCATAAACTTTCAAAGAACTTTTCTCAAAGATACCTTACATTACAATGTATGACTCTCTGCCTTCACAGCCTAATGTTAATGCCATTCTGCAAAATGTATTCAGTTCATCTCCAAAAGTCATCACACTCTGAACTACCAAAAATCTCCTTAAAAAGACAAGTATAAACCCAGTTTTGTTAAGCAATATAAACTTAGACATAAGGCACTGTGAAGTCAATTTATGTAAGTTCAAATTACAGTGGTGTAGAGTAAACAATTCCAGGCAAAAGAAATAGAAGAAGAGTAAGAAAGAAACAAACTAAAACAAGATGAGAACTCAGTGGGGACAGCATTCAATCTTTATTTCCATATTCATTTTCTGCATTATGTTTTTATAGTGTGGAATTCACATGATTTGTAAGCCCCTTCCATTGATGGCCCCACTTGTGAGTTTTTCTTGATCTTAAAAAAAAAAATTCCTTAGCAAATGTACCACATTCTTGTCGTCTCTAACTTCTTGGAATCTACAGGGTGTGTGTTCACCTTCACCCTCACATCTCCATTCTTCATCCTGTTATGGAATGTCAATGTTTATCCTGTGTTACCTTCTCTGGCTGTCCTTTGAAACCTAGTTGAAAGTCACAATGACTCCATAATTGTTTCATTCTGTATGATTGTATAGCTAACATCAAATTCATGATGATAACCTCCAGTGAATTTCGAAACAATAGATTTTGCCCTTTGGATCACAGGTACACTGGTGTCTGAGTACCTGGATTTCTGTACTTAGGTAAAATCTTTGTCAAATGGCCCAGCACCAGGGAACGTGTTACAACTCTCCTCTCAAAGGAGTCTTTCAAATGAGCCACAGCTTTTATAGCCTTGATGAGTAAGATCCAGCCAATTACCCAGATGACCACAAAGAACATTTCCTACTGCTTATATGCAAAATACATGCTTTCATTTAATGACACTACTCATTCTACAAACCATGCCTCACTCCTAGATTTGCCTAGACTTTTGTGAATTTTTAAAATATTGTTTATTTATTCCTTTATGAATACCCTCTATTTTCCCTTTTCTTCTAAGGATATTATTTGTTTCCTTTCTTACTTAATTCTTTGTGGTTGCCTAGAGTCTACAGTTAGTTTATATTTGCATAAACTATAATAATCTGCAATCAATCCTAGTATCGTGTCTGGTTATTTTACCACATATCATCTATTATATTAAATAAGCAATCTAAAGAGAATGAGGAAGAAATGAGGAATACAATTTTAGAAGAATCACAGAATTTAGCCTCCCGATTTTACTGTAAAACCCATGAAAGTGAGGCAGCCTTTCCGACTGAGCACCTTGAGCTTTCACTCTCATTTTTGTTCATGTCAGATGTATACCAGGCTTTAGTTATTGTTGTTTTACTAGTCCAGCAATTTAAACAGCTTGACATATTAGAGCACCATAGTCTGGATTAGTTGTTCAGACAAATGAAAAATGTTTAATTCTCACAGTTCTAAATGCTAAATAACCATGAGAGCAGGTAGCAGTTATTATGGTTCGCTCTGGTGAGAGCCTTCTGGTGTTGTCACCATGAATGGGTGAGTCATTCATTAGGCCCCACCTCTCACTGCAGGACTATGGACTGTAGTAGCTGCTGGAGTAAGATGTATCATTTTATTTGGTGGTGTTGTCACTATTTCATTGCCCATGTTCTAGTAAATAAACCCATTCCCACTTATGTCAGCAGCTAAAATCAGACTCTGCTTGTTGCACATATATTTAAACACACCAAACCTGGAGGGAACCTTGCTAACCGCAGCAGTAGTGTGTTCATGAGTTCAACCACCTTGCTGAAGAAGAACTCCACACAGTGGGGATTTCCCTCTGGACACTGGATTATGCACAAACCACACCCAAACACCTACTTTTACAGAGATATTCTTTATTAAGTGGGGAAGAAAAGTTAAAGTGATTGCTTTCTGCCTAAGTCAGAAAGCAGCAGCAAATGACCTTGTAGGTGTCATTTTTACTAGCGGAAGAAGGGCAGGTCTGTGTAAGAATTGGCAAGGATACAGTTGTAAAGGAGATAGGTGAAGGGGGAGAAGAAGAATGGGGCAGTGGGGTAAGGGTATTTGTCCAGGAGGAACAAAGGCTGCCTCTGGATAGAGAGGAGACAGATGTGCCACATAGGCAAAGGACAGTTTGTAAAGGGAAAAGGGAAAATCCTGAGTTAGGATGTGGTGTTTCATTTTAATTGAGCATGTTAATTAGGTGAGCCAAAGGGGGCTTTTGATTGGTGGACCTTGTCAGGCAGTCTCTTACCCTTAGGAATCTAGCCTAATGATTTTTATCAAGGCAGAGAGAATGGGGGAAAAGGGCAAGGCCTGCCAGAGATACATGCTTGAGTGGGTTAGTGTCCCTTCACATACAACACTCGGAAGAGAATTTCACATTAGTCCTCCCTTCCAGCAATGGGCTCTTGTGTCCTCTGTCAGATTCCTTTGCTCCAAAGTACCCTGTATAGTGTTTCTAAAACCAGAAGTCTGAATAGGTCTTTAAATGTACTAGTTTTTGAGAGAAAAATATGTATATGTTTATTCTAATGACTATGGCAATTTTCTTTGACTGTATTCCATATACAGCCATCATCTTTTTCTTTTTTTTTATTTTATTGAGAATAAGAAAAAAATAAAGTTTCCGCCTTCTCCCAGCCTCCCATTTCCCTCCCCCTTCCCCCCTCTTCTCCCCCTCCCCCCACCCCTCTCCCCCTCCCTCTCCTATCCAAAGAGCAGTCATGGTTCCCTGCCCTGTGGAAAGTCCAAGGTGTTCCCCACACTTTCTTATTCTATTTTTGAACCGTTTGATAGTTTGTTGCACACAGTTGCAGTCTCCTGGCC
>NW_026068292.1:29524-75165 GCF_014885135.2 Alexandromys fortis
AAAAAACAATGACTTCTCGAATTTTGCATGCAAATGGATGGAAATAGAAAACACTATCCTGAGCGAGAACCTTCATCTGGTGATGGATGGAGATAGACAGAGACCCACACTGGAACACTGGACTGAGCTCCCAAGGTCTTTTTTTTGGGGGGGGTTTGGAGCTTGCCCTGGAACTAGCTCTTGTAGCCCAGAGCTGGCCTCGACTCACAGAGATCTGCCTCCCAAGTGCTGGGATGAAAGGCATGCACCACATCCCAGCACAGCCATCATCTTCATCACCATCATCATGATTGTTATTTAATATACTGTCATCATCATCATCACTATTATCATCATCATCTTATGTTAATTGACCTTTTGGCTTTGTATGTACCACATGTGTTCTCGGGCCCCTCTAAAACCAGAGAGAGTGTTGAATATGCTGGAACTGTGCTTATAGACAGTTGTGAGATGATGCTGTGTGGGTCCTGGGAATTGAACCCTAGTTTGTTGGAAGAGCAGCCAGTGCTCCTAGGCGCTGAGTCTTTTCTTCAGCTTAACATTCATCCTCTCTAGTGTCAGTAGTAGGACAATGGGGTTCACAGCTGTGGTTTTCCTTTCTAAGTCTTCTTCAAGTTTCCCAGCTTATTGTATTTTAATGCAAACAATAAATTTTAGAATTCCATTTGGAGGACTGTTAGTTGTTATTTCTTCAAAGATTTGAAACATTAGAATTTTAAATTTTTAGTTATAGAACTTTTAGCACAAGAGCTTCCTTTTGTTTTCCATTCATGGTTTTTGTTCCTCTTTAGGCTCTCTCAACTGTTTTCTCATCATCACTGGGTCACTTTTTGAATGACTGAAAGTTCAGTATTGGCTGCTAGAATAGGCAATGTCAGACAACTGTTGCCAAACTCTGAACTCCTTTTTTTTTTTAAATCATTATTTTATATTATAATCACTCATACAAGAAAGATACAGAAAACCATGCTGATTAAGCCAAGTCAAAATAGGAATTCTTTATTAGCTGATGACAAAGAGCAGGCACATGCCTTAATATCCCTTGATGCTCAAGTTCAGGGGTACAGAATTTTTTTTAATATAATTTTTATTGAAAAAAATTTCCATCTCCTCCCCACCCCCCCTTTCCCTCCCCCCTCCCTTCCCCCCCTCCTCTCCCCCCCCCCCCCCCCCCCCCCCCCCCCCCCCCCCCCCCCCCCCCCCCCCCCCCCCCCCCCCCCCCCCCCCCCCCTCCCTCTCCTCTCCCCCTCCCCCCACTCCTCTCCCCCTCCCTCTCCAGTCTGAAGGGCAGTCAGTGTTCCCTGCCCTGTGGAAAGTCCAAAGTCCTCCCCGCTCCATCCTGGTCTAGGAAGGTGAACATCCAAACTGGCTAGGCTCCCACTAAGCCAGAACATGTAGTAGGAATACACGAAGTTCAGAGTTTACATAAATGTTAGATGATGGTTGGCATAACCTTCGAATATTTATTTCTAGCAGAGTATAGTAACAATTATAGATATGAGAATTATTTTTGAGTTTTATCTTCTCTAGTTGTTTTTTTTTTTGGCTTATGTCAAGTTTGTACAAACATTAATTATTTTGGTTAATAATCTGGGCCATGGAAATCGCAACTTTTTTTTTAAGGTAGATGTTAGTGGTGGATAGAGAGATAAGAACTGTCTAAGCAAACCCAAAATGGAGTCTGGACAAGGTGGTATTTCGCTAGACACTGCAATGTATCTGTGAATGCATATGTGAGTTATCATGTGCATGCAGGAGTCCGTGGAAATGAGAAGAGGGTGTCTGATCTGGTGGCGTTAGAGTTGCATACAACTGTGAACTGGCATGTGGGTGCTGGGAATTGAACCTGTGGCCTCTAAGGAACAGTAATCACTCTTAATCTCTGATCCAGACTCTGAGTTTCTTAGCTTTTTAAACCTAAGTTGTATTTGTTTTTGTTTTTCATTAAACCAGCTCTTGCTGTCTCAAGCAGTATCATCAACACATCTCTTAAACAATCTTAAAAGGTATCTAGTTAGGAATCTTACACTGGGTGAATGGGTTGTATCTCTGTTCTACCTACTAGATATACTGAGACTCAAAAATATTTGAGCCCTGGGAATACAGATTAGACTGAACAAAGTGGTGTAAGCGTATTCCACAAACAGAAAAAAGCAAGCAGCAACATCGCTCACTGGGTAGCAGCACTCGTCACACAACCCCAGACACCTGAGTTTGATCCCTGGAATCCACATAAAAGTGGAAGAAGAGAACCAGTACCCTCAAGTTCTCCTATGACCTCCACATGTACACTGTGGCATCCCCTGCTCCCAACACATAAAACAAATTATAAATTTAAACAGTTTTGTTATTCATAGTTTAATAAAATTATGCTAATGAAATAGCTACTATGGCATATTAAACTCACAGGTGTATGCCTTCTTAGATGAACAGTCTTCAAGAAAAAATTGTTTTCCATTCAGATAATGGCAATTATGATTCTTTTTTTCTGAATCATTAATTCTGTGTAAAAACAATAAAAAAAGAAATCAGAAATCAAGAGGTAGTCACTGCAGATAGAATTTCTTATCTCAAAGTTAGAATTAGCTAAACTAAAACAAGCATGGGACGAGAAGAAAAATATTACTAGAAGAAAGCAAAGAGCCATGATGAAGTGGGTTGGGGGGTGGGGTGATTTAATTACAAATTAGCAAGCTTAATGGAAAACATGAGGCACATGCTAATCTTACACTGTCTGAGAAAAAAAATAACTTGTGATTCCAATAAAAAGGAAACAACACAATGGTTAGAGTTACAGACTTCCTAAAATGATGTGCAAGTGTCTCCAGGGAGACCAGTAGAATAAAAACACACACGTTTTGAAGGTGTGAATATTTGAAGCTAACGTGTTTTCTCTGTTATGGTACACTGCTGCTTCCATAGCAGAGCTCTCTCTTTTCTTCTGGATGTTCCTTCTGTGCCACACACAGACAGGATGCAAATGTACAACAGTCCCACTACCCTCAGCAAGGTCCAAATTATCCAAACATTGCACTTACCTGGTTTGCTGTATTTTGGTGCCATTTTCACACAGCCAGGACCCATCGGTTTCATCTATGTTGAGGATAATCCACCCTTGAATTTCAAACAATAGCAAGTTTTCCTGTTGAGTACAGAAAAACCACAATCCATAACTGCTTATGTAATCCTAATCAAATTTTCCTTTTCCATATAAACTCAGGGTGGTTCTCCAGTCTTACCCTCCTAGGTACTGGCGTTTAGGGAATGAGTTTCTAGCCTAGCAGACTGGCTCCTTCTTTACTAAACAGCAGTTTTGGGTCTCCCCAGGGCTTGCACAAGGGGAACATTCCTGTGGGAGCTCATTTGTCACTTTTGTTTTCATGTAACATTATACATTGCAATTCTGTAGACAACTCTCTTCTTTCTCATCCAGAAAAAAATAGTAAATCAGCATTAGTTCCATCACAGGCCTTCCATAACATTCAGTTTGCTAAGTCTCCATGACCAGTGCTCTCAGAGCAAAACAGTTACAAAGAAACAGGAAAGAAGGAGCCTGTGACCCACCAGCTCTGCTTTGGAGTCTATCTCCACAAGATGAGAGTTCCATTCCTCACAGGAAGATTGACTGTCTGCCCAGGTTCTTATTTCATGAATCCTATGATAGAAATTGTTTCCAAAAGCAAACCAGTCCAGTGAACAAAGGTAACGGGCGCCATCTAGGAAACAAACATGTGTGAAATGGGTGCTCAGCACTAGAATAACCATCATTAATGCAACTACTAGGCTTTTGTGAGACTTGTGAATACTCCTTAGAGAGTGAAGCTTCATTAATATTTTTGCTGGTGCCACAGGTTAATGCAAGCTCCAAGGATGCTCAGCCAGCCTCCTGCCCATGCGCTACACTACAGTCCTAAGCACTATGTCAAAGTGCTCTGTAATATTTATACAATCCTTATCTGATAACAATTAATGATGACAAATTTTTGTTTTAAAATTTTCTACATAAAAATCAGTATAAATTGATTTCTGTAAAGAAAACAAGTTTCAATATTATTTTTGACATAATTATACAAAAATATGCAATGGTAAGTGACATAATTATGTGAATAAAAAAAGCAGTTACTTAAATGATTCTCGATGTGCAGTTGTTTTATGAACAAATAAATACGTGTCTCTGAATTAAAATTAAAAAATTAAAGTACAAAGGAACTTTAGACTGGTATTCTCGGTATTTAAGAAATGTACATTTCATTTTCATTTCTATTACACTTATAATCATCCATTTGCCCTCAGAAAAATGAGGGCAGTTACTTCTCTGTCTCTCATATCATACAATTATTTCCATGACAACATGTGTCTATGAAACATAAATTATATTTCTTTATTTTGTTAATTTATTAAAATAACATTGTTCCAACTGAAAAATATTTTATAGGTAATATATGTCTGAGAAAGTATATAAAAATTGATAAATCTCCTAGGTAAGACATTGGACATCATCCACCTTCTACTAACATTCTTTAAACCTGCTGAACAGCCCTAGTCCCCACCTTTCCCCTGGACTTCTTATTCTGGTCATAACTTCAGCAGAGCACAAGAGCTATTGGTACAATAGTTGGAAATGTAGGCTATTGTATCCCCTAATAAATATCAGCCCTGAGACCACAGAAAATGTAAAGATTCTTGCAGGATAAATAACACAGTAAAAGAATAACATAACTCTTCTTTGTTTAAATGGCATGTATCAAATTTTGAGCTGAAGACCAAAGAGTTTGAGGAGAATGGTCATTACGTCATCATGTTCCATGGAGACATTGTGTCCATGTTGACCATGAGAAGAAAAGACTTCAAACTCTATAAAATGAATAGCTTAACAAATGGTGCTGAGAAGACAGGATGTTGAAACATAAAGATGCTGACGAAAACTTATAGGCAAGATCATTTGAAACCTCGTGGGAGCAAGACTAAGAGACAAGGAAAGGCTAGACTGCTCATTATTTTAAATTATTTTATTGTATGCTATTTTTAACAGTTTGCTGGAAGAGCTTAGGTAAACTTTAGCAGCTCTTTCCTAGTTGGAGTTGGAGTTGTCTTTTCTCCCAGACTCTCCCACATTCTTTCCAGTGTAAGCTACCTAATGCCTCCTCAATACCTTGGGGAAATATGGTTCAAATGCATAACACTGCCTTTTTCTGATGACTTTCTAAACAATAGATACAAATTTTTAGCATGGGCTGACTTTTATTATATCACCTTTTCCATTCGGTATGTTTTTCAACACATCCTCATTGTAGAAGGATTTAATTTGCTTATTGTTGACTCATGTCCCATGGCACGATGAAACAATACCTTGCCTTAATCAGCATTGCTATTGCTGTGATGAAATACTCTAACCAAAGAACTTGGAAAGGAAAGGATTTATTTGGCCCATACTTTCATATTGCTTTTCCTCATCAAAGAAATTAATGACAGGAACTCAAACAGGGCAAGAATCTAGAGGCAGGGACTGATATAGAGGCAATAGAGGGATGCTCCTTACTGGCTTGCTATTCTTATTACTGATTTACACAAGAAGGATTACTAATAACCACAAGACAAGCCAATATTAAACTGTCTTAAAATTTCCTTTACCAATGTTATTAATCTAACTTTTCAATTTAGACCCCAGAAGATTTTAGAACAAGGGCAGAAAGCAGCCACATTTCTTGCACAAATGTGGTAAAAATGGTCCCTAGGCTACTGGCTAATACTCTTCTCCTCTGAGACTTCTCATACTTGTCCACCACTATTTATATCACTCTCAGCACTGCTGTATATATTCCTACTAGCATGGTCCATTAAGCCCTGCCTAAGGCATTCAGCTGCTTTCCTAATCTAAATTCCTGCAGTCCACATTCCCCTAACAAGCAAAATGGTTAGGACTATCACAACAGTATGCCACTCCCTTGTATCACTTCTGTCTTAGGATTCTCTAGAGGAACAGAACAGATAGAATAGCTATGTTTATATGTACATTTTTTAGAGTGGCTTACAGCCTGTGTTACAGTTTTTTTTTTCAAAACCGACTCTCTTCCAACAGAAAATCCAAGAAAGCAGTAGAACAGTCTACAAGGCCTGATGTCTCAACTGATTTTCAGTATGCACAGAAATACTGAAGAAGTAGGCTTTTATGTCAGTAAAGGAATGAACTTGCTATCAATTGTGAGGGCAATCAGGTAGGAGCAAAAACTTCTATTTTTTTGTGTCCTTGATATAGGCTCTCACAGGAAGTTGTGCCACAGATTAAATATGGATCTTACCCTTTCAAAATATCTGAATTTAAGTTGTGTCTTCCCACTTCAAATCATTTGGTTAAGAAAAATCCCTCAGACCAGATGTATACCAAAATGTTTGGGTTTGAGTTAATTCCAGATGTAGTCAAGTTGACAACCAAGAATAGCCAGCATACTTGTCCACCACTGACCTGGTGACAGCTGTTTTGAATGTTTACAGTTAAGAGACCTTATGATGAAATATTTAGAAATATCTGTATACAATCATTTGAGGACATGGTTTTCTTTCCCCTATTCCCATGCATAATTGTAGAATTCATGAAAATGTATACCAGGTCTGTTTTCTCTACAGGATCATCATTCTTTGTACTAGGAATAAGCACACCTAGGATTACTTTCTAATAAATTGATATTTATTTTCAAGCAACAGCATAGTGAAAAATTTATATTTAGAACTCAACATATTTAAATCTCATTTTTCTCCTAATAGGAATTTAAAAAACCCACATATACTTGTAGTCTTTGGGGATTTTGTTTTCAGATTCTCTTTTTTTAGAGTTAATCCATGTGAGTTCCTCCCTGGTAAGGGACTGAATGAACAACACTGTATCAGTCTTTTATGGTTCATCAACATTAGTGGAAATGGGAACATCTCTTGTTCCACTAATGAAAAGTCCTGGAAGTGAACACTACAGAGTTAATACTCACAAAATCCTTAGGGTAATACTCACCTTCCTCTTTAGGAAGCAGAGGATGAAGAGGCGAGCTTTCTCTGCTTTGTTCTTGGCTAGAAAATACTAGGGCACAATTCGAGGCAGTAATTAGTAGTGTTTAGGATATATATGATCATTGGGGTGCTGTGAAGTAGTTTCCATAGGGAGTCAAACTATCATATTGCTGAAAGCACAACTGGTGTGGGAGGTTCTTTTGTTCATGTCTTGCTTTCATTGGTTAATGAATAAAGAAACTGCCTTGGCCTTTTGAAAGGGCAGAACTTAGGTAGGTGGAGAAAACAGAACTGAATTCTGGGAGGAAGAAAGCAGAGTCAAGGAGATGCCATGGATTGTCTGCCTGAGACAGATGCTGGTTAGAATCCTTCCCAGTAAGCCACTGCCACATGGCGATATACAGATGAATAGAAATAGGTTAAATCAAGGTGTGAGAGTCAGCCAATAAGAGGCTAGAGCAAATGGACCAAACAGTGTTTCAATTAATACAATTTCTGTGTGGTTATTTCGGGTGTAAGCTAGTTGGGCAGCTAGGATGAACAAGCGGGCCCTCTTCCCTGCAACACACAACTACTACAACATAAAGGAATTCCATAATTACTTACATTTTGGAAGTAAGATCCCCACGGTTGTCATGAGCACCACACACAAGGTTGCAAGGATGCCAGTTACTATTTTCCATACTGTTGTTTTTGGACCTGAAAAGAAAAACAGTGACAACGAGGGAGTTTCAAACTTTCAGGTAGGTATTGAAGATCCAGTCTGCGTCCATTTTAGGATTTAAGGACATCTTATAGATAATAAAACTAGGTTTATTCCTCTTTATGAACAAACTTCTGCTTCTTAAGGATTTGGCTATGCTCAACCTGTAACCTTAACTACAAATGGTTCTGTACTGCCTGTTCCAGGAATGGCAATCATGTCTTAGTTTCAAAAACTTTTTACAACCATTTTGCAACCTTACCTCTGTTTCAAAAGGTTGTATGACCGTGTATGACTATATTGTCATGCCTACCTGTTCTTATTACTGCCTTGTTATGTCCACCTTAGAAGCAGATTGTTGTTTCAGGAGGTTGTTAGAACTAACATGAATACTTATGTTCTCTTCCTGTGACTCCACCTTTTTTGCGTGCCAAGTCCTCCAGTTGGAAACCCCCTAACCCTGAGTTATAACATCCTTGATTTCTTCACACCCAGTGCTGACCTCTTGAACCCTGCCTTAGGAGCAGGCAGCCTGTGTACATGAATTAAAAAAAAAAACATGCTTTACTTAATTGCTTTTTTCAATTAATTAGGCCTTGATAAATTGGGTTTATGGTCATTCTTTTCCCACCTTTGGGATCATTAATTCCTTAACTCCACCTTCTTTGAGAAATTCAAATACCACGAGTTGTCTGGCTTTTACTGGCTAAATCAACTGTGATGAATGCCTTTCTAACTGTGGAAAGAGTTAATGATGACTAATCACTTACAGGAACATTAAATAGTTTGCAATGAACCAAGGTCTAGCTTAGCAGGTAAAAGCACTTGCACTGCAAACCTGGTAACCTGAGTCCCATCACTGGAGCCCATGGAAAAAGCCTGTGGTGTGCATTAGCATCTGTATCTGTTACTCCTGTGGGTAGCAATAGGAGAATTGGAAACTAGAAGCTCACAAGCCAACTAGCTTGGGGTAGGCTATAGAAACTAAAAGTCTCTGCTGAGAAACAAGGTGGAAGCCGAGAGCAGGCTCCTCCAGTTCCTCCTTTCTCACATATCTATAAACAAAGAAAGAAAGAAAGAAAGAAAGAAAGAAAGAAAGAAAGAAAGAAAGAAAGAAAGAAAGAAAGAAAAAAGACAGAAATAAAGTTTGTGTTTTTTATTGTATTTAAAACTTCTTAATTTTACTTCTGTTATCTGGTTAAATATAACATAATTTTACCTCTAAAATACTATGGAAATCATTTCTCTGCAATCTATTATTCCTGTGAAACCAGAGTATAATTTTTTCCAATCTGGTGGCTATTTCTCTTTCATCACTTTGGTCTACTGCATGTTTAGATCAGACCCATTGAGAGTGAATTAGACTTAACTGAATAAAGGTGGCCACAATAGCTATTTTCAAAATAGCTGGGAATGAAGTCAGCCATGTTTGCTCACACCTGTATTTCTACCACGTTAGGAGCCTAAAGCAAAAGTACTGCCTTGTGTTCAAGCCCATCTTGGATAGAGTATAGGGCCTGGTACCATAAAAATGAGGGAGGGTGAGCATCCAAATAGACTAGAGTCCCAAAAAGCCAGTACATGCAGCAGAAACAAGTCCCAGTGCCATTATCAATGGCTTCTCAGTCAGCTTCCATTGTCAGCCACATTCAGAGATTCTGCTTTGATCTCATGCTTGTTCAGTCCCAGTCCAGCTGGATTTAGTGAGCTCCCATTAGATCAGGCAAACTGTCTCACTGGGTGAACCAACCCCTTGCGGTCCTGACTTGCTTGCTCATCTTCTCCCTCCTTCTGCTCTTCAACTGGACCTAGGGAGCTCAAGCCAGTGTTTTGATGTGGGTCTGTCTCTATCTCCATCCATTGCCGGAAGGATGAACACCTTCCTAGGCCTGTATGGAGGGGGGAGGGCCTTGGACTTCCCAGAGGTCAGGGTACCCTGCCCTCTCTTAAGACTGGAGGGGAAAGGAGAAGGGTGAGTGGGGAAGCGGGAGGGGAATGGGAGGAGGGGAGAAAGTGGAAATTTTTTAATGGAAAAATAAATAAATAAAAAATGGGGGAGTGGAAATAAATAATTTTTAAAGTCTATTTGCTTATTTTACATTTTGACCACAGTTCCCCTCCCCTCTCTCCTCCCAGTCTCTTCTCAACCTCTCCTTCTGCCTCACATTCAGGCCTCCTTTTCTGTTAAGAAAAGGGCAGGCCTCCCATGGATATCAACAAAACACGGCATATCAAGTCCCAGTAAGTCTAAGCACCTCTCCATGTATTAAAGCTGGACAAGGTGACCCAGTATGAAAAGGGATCTAAAAATCCAGAAAAGGAGTAAGAGATTGCCCTGCTCCCACTGTTAGGAGTCCCACAAAAAGACCAAGTTACACAACTGGCCCATATATGCAGAGGGCCTCATCAGTCTCATGGTTGTCACTCAGTTCAGACTCTGTGAGTCTCTATGAGCCTAGGTTAGTTGATTCTGTATTTTTTTTTTTTTTTGCAATTTACTTGACCCCTCTGGCCCCTACAACTGTTCCTCCCTCCCTTCAGCAGGACTCCCCAATCTCTGCCTAATGTTTGGCTATGAATCTTTGTCTCTGTTTCCATCAGTTGCTGGGTGAAGCCTCTTTAATGATAATTTGAGTAGTTACTAATCTGGTCACAGGAGATGGTCAGTTCAGGTGACATATCCACAATTGCTAGAAGTCTTAGCTGGTGTCATCTTTGTATATTCCTGGGAGTTTCCCTTGTGCTACCTGACCCTGAAACGCTCCCCTCCTTTCTAGTCATCTCTTTCAGTACTCATCCCCTCATTTCCCCTAGTCTGATCCCTCATGCTCTCATCCCCCCCTTGCCCTGACTATGAAATTTCTCCTATATCCCCTTTCCAAAGAGATCCAAGCAACCCCATTGAGCCCCCCCTTGCTACTTGGCCACTCTGTGTTGTGATGAGGGAGCGGGCCTGCTTTTTGTCCCGCCTGGCTCCTGCCAGGTTAGCTTAACACCCAAAATAACAACACACAAACTGTATTCATTTAAACACTGCTGGCCCATTAGTTCTAGTCTCGTATTGGCTAACTCTCACATCTTGATTAACCCATTTCTAATAATCTGTGTAGCACCACGAGGTGGTGGCTTACCGGGAGAGATTCAGCATGTCTGACCTGGCGGCTGGCTCCATGGTGTCTGACTCACTTCCCTTCTTCCAGAATTCTGTTCTGTCTACTCCACCCACCTATGTTCTGGCCTATCAGGCCAAGCAGTTTCTTTATTAATTAACCAATGAAACAACAGAAAGATAGAAGACCCACCTACATCAACTCTGGGTCTGTGGATTGTATCATAGTTATTTTTCACTTTATAGCCAATATCCACTTATAAGTGAGTACATATGTTTAACGTTCTGGGTCTGATTCACCTCATGCAAGATGATTGGAATTTTTAAAATATCATTCAACTGTGTTCTTAAACACAATACAATTCTGTCAGAATCTGCTTCTTAGATATTTGAAAGAAACAGATCATAATTTATTCTACTGTAGTATCCTAGACTAGCTGGGGTCAAGGGTGTTACAAAGTTATGTAATTAATATATTGTGACTAATTTAGCATGGTTATACTTCCTTTTCATTCTGTTGCGGTGACAAAATTATTCTGGGGAAAAAAGGTACATTGAATGTGAAAGGGGCCTTTTCAGTTTATAGTATGTCCTTTTATAGTATGTCAGAGATGTTCCAACTGTATAGGAGCTTGAAGTGACTGGTCACATGAACAGTCAAGAGCAGAAAGCCATAAACACACTCATGTGTTGTCATACCCCTTTCTGCTCTTACAAAGTTCAAAGCTCCAAACTTGGGAATAGTGTCTCCCACTTGCAGGCAGTCTTTCCATATTAGTTAGGGTACCAATATAATCCACTACAGAGATGCTCCCAGGCCAAACTGATATAAACAGTCTCTTAGTAGTACTCTTCCTCATTGATTCTATGCTGTGTCACATTGACCACGAAAAATAGTCAAGACAGGTATTGAAGATGCAATCTAAAACCTAGTGTGGAGATCTGTCACTTGCAGAATGGACACACCACAGTACCTTGTCTTTTTCCTCTGACAACCTGTTTTGGGGAAAGGAGCTGATGTGTTCTGTGGAATGTCACTTCTGCATAGCTTAGTTGCTCTTCACTTAGCATTACAGAGCTCTGCTTGGCTTTAGGTTTTCTTTGCTTCTTTGTAGACTTAGCTGTCTTTATCTCTGTGTAAGAAATCTCCTGCTTGTTTGCTGTATTTTCATGGTGTTTTCTTTGAGGCATTTTGTTCTGCTTCACCTCAGTTTTGGCAGCCTACTGTCCTTCTACTGGAGTATCTCTGCAACAAAAACAACAAAAGCACATACACATGCACCCTTCATTGCTGAGCCATCTCTGAGCCTTGGCTCTCATGTAGTATCCTAGACTAGGATCAGTTTATGAAATTGGCAGGTGAAATGAAGAAAACAAAAGTACAGATCCCTCTCTGATATAATACTTTCACTGCTAAGTATTTTAAATCCTCAGCAATGGGTTTTTCTACCAAAGAAATAAGCCAAGTCAAGTCAAATTAATAAGACCAGCTTTAATTTGAACAAAACATGTCTTGCTTTGTGGTCTCAGGGAATGAACAAAGACTACAGGTCTATGGACCAGAGCTTAAATACCCTGTAAATACAGTACTGAGCAGCTCCAGAAGAGAAACCACCACCTGGCAGGCTTTCTCAGGGGCAGGGTTTTGAAAGGGAGAATGAGGGGATGAGGCAGAGCTTCCGATAAAACAATTCAATAATCCCTTAAAAAACTCACAACCACTTTCCCTCTCTGAGCTTGTTTTTAAATGTGTTGACCTGGAATTTTCTACAAGAGTCCTTCTTGGCATTCCATGCATGATTAAAATGTATAATAATAAAAAAACTGGCTAAAATGTCATTGTATTAATGAAAAAATAGAGATTTTAATTAAAGCCAATTTGAAATCAGATGCCTATAAAATATATTTGTAAAATAAAGTATTATTTAGTGGAATATAATATTACTAGAAACAGAGTAGGCTTACCTAGAAACTTTATGAATTTGGACAGAAGCATGACAGTCTTCTTACCCAAGACCATTTTCTATCTAAGAAGTTCACAATTATTTAACACGACATACACATACAAACACACATACACACCAGTCACAGAGGTCCTCCAATATGGGTCATCAAATTAATCTTATGGAGCACAAACAAGGGACAAGTAAGGGAAATAACTGGCCTTTGCAAAGCTCAATATAACACAAAATCACAAATTTGAAATAAAGTCACACAGATTAAAAGAACAATAGCCAACTCTGAGTAGTAAGTGATAAAAGTGCCTTAAAATTGGTTATCAATATACTAATAACTGTTGCCAACTGTTTACTCTCAATTTAAATATTTTAGCCTACATAAATTTTAAATGGAAGTTTAAGTTATGTAGCACCAGTTTTCGTCACCATTGTATTTTATCTTATAAATATAAAGGGAAGCTAAATGAAAATACAGTGATGATCATGAAAAATGATCCTGAGTAAGAAGATGAGTAAGTTCTAGTACCTGAGACACTAGAGTGTTGGGTGAACCACTGGTGTTAACAGATATTCTTGAAGGACTCTTGAACAGGCCCAAGCATGGCAAACATGGTGCCAGCAGGTTTTGCTCTCCTCCTCCTCTCTTCCTTGATAAACCATTAGATTACATTTCTAAAACTAGCCACCAAGGTCCATTCCCTTATTTGAACTCTGCCTTATGCCTAACTCATTCCTGAGGTTGACAACCAAGGTTCAGCTCTCAAACGCCAAGGACTAGCAATCAAAATTCATATTTTGGCTACATTGACCAATGTCCAATAAGGATTTACCAATTCATCCTAACACAGACTTGCCCTTTTCTTCCTTAAAAGCCACTCCTACAGAGGCACCTGCTGCTGTCCTTCCTGAATCAAGAGGCAACTCCACCCCTACTTGCCCCGCCACCAAGGGTAAGAAAATCTTCCTTGTGCTGCGAATTTGGTGTTTGGGTGTGTTCTGTGCTGTCTCCATGGCTCCTTCATTTGGTTCCTGTAACCCAGAACATGATTTGAATGGATCTACAGGATTCCTGACCCAGTTCTTACACTTTTTGGTCCATCTAGCACCTGATTCCGTCATTTAACAGCTGCAAATTTATGAGTTTTCCCTTACTAGCTATTCTAAACATTTCCCAGGATATCAGGTGATGACTATCAAGTGTCTAGCATCTCTGCACTGTCTTGTGAGGATGGAAAGAATGCAGTATACTCTGGTGTTCAGAGGCAATGATGGAGTATGTCAGGTGTCTGGCAGACACATTCCATTCAGTTTGGCTTCACTCACTATTTTCCTTTTACTTTCGGTGGCTGTTCTACACCTAACCCTCTGAAAATTCTGTTGACAAATGCCAGATTTCTCCTTGGACCATTGCATCTGTCTCTTGATGGTGTAGCTTGAGTGAAAAAATCCCTCCCTCCCAGAGATATCTTTATTGGTCACTTGAGACCCTTAGAGAATGGCTCTTGGCTCTCAACTTTGGCTCATTGACTGCTATTAGCAATGAGATCCGTTCTCTTCATCCTGACTGATTTTCCTCTGAGATGTCTCCTAAAGACACAGCTGACACTAGATATTACTAGTCCATTACACTTAAAAATGGCCCTTATAAAGTACACTTGAACACATTGGCACAGGAGACCACTTCCTAAATACAACCCCTGCAGCACTCTATACTGCCTAACCAAACCCAAACTTTTCACCTTTGACCCTACCTACTCTTGCTATTTCTCTCTTCATTAGCCACCTTCCCTTCAGTTCATTCGCCCTCCTCTCTGGCTCTCATTTTGGCCCAGGTCACCCTTCTTTGTTGCCCACCCCTGCCTGTCTCCCCACAAGGCTCAGGTCTGGTTTACGTTTACTATGTACTCTCTCAGATAACCCTTACTCTGACTATGCTCTCTCCTTTTTATCTACAAGAACCCAGTCACTCTGAAGCAAGCTGCTGACATGACTCTGCTAAGGTATGTACAGATCATTCATTTCTGCTGGCTTCTGCCACCTACAACATCTAATTCCAAATTCTAGAGACTGTTTCTTCAACTACTTTTCCCCCTCTATCTCCTTTAGCCTGATAAGTCCTCCATGTCAACACTTCTACAATCTGTATATGTTTCTCTGGCTCCTGTAGCCTGCTATGCCTCCAGCCTGTTACACTTGCATAAACATTTCCACTTTCTCTTGCCTCTCTTCTCTCTCTAGCTTTCTATCACTTCCCATGAGGAGCCGCAATCCTCCCTGCAACAGCCTGGGATCCTTTCCCTTGCTTTCTCCCACTTGAAGCTACCTATTCTACTTCTCTTTGTGGCGTCCTAGAAATCCTCCCTGGGAACTGAAGTCCTGCCTGCTGTTTCACTATGCTGTCTTTTTACCTGTGATTCTGCCTATTAATTATGATTCCTTCTTTGCTCAGGTCACTTCTCTATATCTCTTTAGCTCCCTGGTACAATATACTGCAACCATTTTCCTCCACTAGCAGCTGCCTGCAATTCTGTAGCTTCTTTAAGCCTGTCCAGGCCTGTGTGACCTGGCTCTTTTGTCTGTCAGCTCCTGCCTGCACTCCCATAGCTTCTAGTCTCAGATTCCACCTGAAGTTCCCACTTCCTCCTTAGAACTGCCTGTTCCTCCTTGAGAGCTCTTAGGCCTCCAAGAGCTCTCTTACTGCATCTCTATTCTGGAGCCCATTTGGGCCACCTACACTCTCTCTCAACTTCCTCTTGGAGATTATAGAAATTCCTTCCAGCAGAGTTTTGTTTTTCAGCCATTACTCTTTTCTTCCACAGACTCAGATTTTATTGCTGCAAACAGCATGACCTCAGTAGTATCAAATATTTTCATATGCTAACAACTGCCATCGCATAAACAAATGATCACAAAATCTCTTATATTTAAACTTATTCTTCTCTACATTTCCTCAACTTCCCACTCTTAAAAGTCTTTTCTCTCTAAAATTTCTCTATTCTCTGCTCCAAAAAAATCTCTTAAGATTATGCTATAAACTCTGTTTCAGGATTTGTAAACTCATTGGGTATGGATTATAATCTATAAAATCTGTAATTAAAAAGTTACCTTAAAACTTGTAATAAGAAGTTATATCTTAATTTGCTATATTAGATTCAACTCTCATTCAAAAATTAAATCTATTTACTGTATATATAACTTAAATTCAGCTCTTGTTAAATATATGTAATGACCTCATAATTGGCAATCATCTTTACTAAGGTTAAAGATTACATACCATATGACTTCAACATCTTAAGATGACCACATATGTGACCACATGGCAGAAAAAAACAATCATATTTCTCAATGAAAATGAACTCTTAATTTACCATCATATTGCTTCTGAGACTAAGGAAACAACAACAAGTCTTCAAAATATTTTGGATTGATATAAAATTTTACTTAGGTTAACAAAAGTGAACTTAGATATTTACCTGATTACTTACTTCTTTGTTAAGTCTTCAACACCAGGCTTCTAAATAATTTAAATACATAACAACATATATTTGATGAATAAGATTTATAAACTCCTACTCATAGTCACAATATGTTTTATCTAGTTTCTTTGCCTTTATTCAGTTTTGCTATTTAGATAAACTAAGTCATATAAAAATATGATAGTTTAAAATAGTGCACCATGGTAAAGGTAATCTAACAAAATCTTCAACTCAAATATTAAGGCTCAAAATTAACAGAAATAAAAACATATAATCCTAACCTTATAAAAGCTACTAACTTACAAAAGATAACTAAAACATGCAAGTTAATAATGTCACCTTATAAATAATCAAATTCTTTAATTTTTTCATAACTATATTTGTAGTCATGCTAAATTCTAATGTAATTAATTGATTTAAGAAATAAAGCTTTTTGCCTCCTACATATGTTTTTAAAGTTAAGCTTATACTTAATAAATAGATGTTACTCAAACTCTTCAGAAATCTGCTGAATATGGCATTTAAAATATTTAATAATAGAGCTTCCCATAATAGACATAACAATTCCTACTGGAAATCCCAAGTTCTACAAAGAAGATAGATGAAAAATGATGACTTCACCTGGATTGTAATGCTCACCACTAACCAAAGCTGCCCCATGCCTTGTCTACTGCCAGGGCTGATGGAGGAGAGTCATCTGTTTTGTGTTGATTTCATTGGTTAAATAAAGAAACTGCCTTGGCCCTTTAATAGGACAGAAAAATTAGGTAGGCGGAGTAGACAGAACAGAATACTGGGAGAAAGAAGCTGAGTCAGTCAGTCACCATGATTCTCCTCTCTGAGACAGATGCAGGTTAGGATCTCCCTGGTAACCCGCACCTCATGGTTCTACACAGATTATTAAATATGGGTTAAAGCAAGATATGAAAATTAGCCAATAAGAGGCTGGAACTAATGGGTCAGACAGTATTTAAAAGAATACAATTTGTGTGTTATTTCCGGGGCTAAGCTAGCCATATGGGAGCTGAGCGGGAACACAACACGCTGCTCCTACTACACAGGGCTTTGCTTAAACTATGAGAATTATTGGGTTGACTATCTCACTCTGCCCAGCCAAAGTAAGGTCAATTCTCCCAATGTCCTCTACAGGAAAAATCTCTCAGATGTGGGTTTGACAGCTGAAGGCCAAAGCTGCTTTGTGTGATAGCTGGAGACAAAATGTTGTCCTGTAAGACAGTTAAAGACCTACCACCACTGACCCTAGTGAAGCTGAGACCTTGAGAGCCTAGTGCTGCTGTAAATGAAGCAATGGGAGCCTAGAGCAGCCATCCATTTAATGGGAAAGTCTCTGTCATTTTCAGAGATACATAGGCTGTGTGGATTACATTTTACTATAATTTACCCTCAGATTTCTGATGATTTGGCTAAACTCACACTAATCACTCTCAGGAACCTAGGGTTTCATTTTTGTTAGGTTACCTCATCACATTTTTTCTAAGTACTATGATCACTTTTTCAATCCAGAGAGAATTCTAAGGTCCCACTCAACACCACCCTCCTCCATAAACAGAGTACATTACCAGTCTTCCAGACCCTTCCCTTAACTTGCTCTTTCAAAGGCTTCTACACAAAACCTCTCGTGCTCTTTGTTCTGTTCCTTAGTTATTTCCATGGTACGGGATACCACCTCTCTTCCCCAGGCTGCACATCATAAACCCCTCTCTATTACAATTAAAGATCCTCCTGCCTACATATTCAAACCCTAAAACCCCTACCCTTAGTGAACTTAAAGGCATCAAACACATCGAGTCTTTTTTATCCAAGCAGTTTCAATGCTCTACTTCCTCACCCTAAAATACACACTCCAACACAGTACATTATTATCTATCTACATCACACATTTCACTCTAATACCAAACTTCTTGTATTCTTTCTCCAATCTCACCTGGTTATCACCCTGGCAGAAAAGACCTTTCTACATTACCTGTGATGTATGTCAGCAGACTAACCCCATCTCCACTATATGAATCTCCTACTGAATGCAAGTTCTAAAAGTCTAAAACATAATCCTATATAAATACATATATGATCCAATTAAAAATGTTTTAGATTTGTTATCCTTTTGCTATGTTAGTGGTATAGTAAGTATTCAAAAGTTCAGAGTTTTAACATTAATTAGTGTAGTTCTGATAAGCTATCAATCTAGCCCTTGTAAAGTAGTGCTACTATTATCACAATCACAAGCTCAAATTTTTAAATTTCCTTTGGTAGACTTCTAAAAATAGGCTTAAAAATGCTTCTCATCATTCTACAAACATCTCTATCTGATCTATATATCCAACTACCTGGAAAATGTGTTAATACTTTTATGTCAAAATAATTTGTGGGTTCCCAAACTTTTACTATGATTCAAAGATATAAGTCTACTGATTTCTTTATAATGTAGATTTCAGTACAGATTACACACAGTAGTAAAACTTTTATCTAATTTTATAAACATAAAAAGTCTTTATAAGCTTCAAGAAATCAATGTAAATCCATGTATCACAGGTCAAATCGACTCCAGATACTTACTCCTGTCAACAAACAGCCAAAGTTTCTTGACGTGCTTATTCCTGAGAATAAGATCTCCCCCACCCTTCCTTGGTCTTGGAACTTCCCTTGTCCAGCTACTAAGATTATCATATTTCACAGAAACTGGTTTGTCTTCAAGATAACATTTAAGTTGCTTTATTGAGATGTAAACTGTCATCCAAGAGCTGTACATGTTGACAGCTTGAAAGACAAAGTGAAGGCAGTGTACTCACCTAGAGTGACTCACCCTAGTCTGATTGCTTTTCAAAGAATCCTGGGACTCCAGCAGTGCCCTTACATTGTTTAACTCACTAGATGAATAACTCTGCATAGCAGGTGGTGTAGTGCCTGAATGTCCATGACATTTCTGCTTCAAAACTTTTTAAAAGCTGTATATTTGTGAAGCGGTATTGAGGAAGAGAAAAGGAAGTATTTTTTTGTTTTGTTTTTCACTGCTGATTTATTGTGTGCACTGCCCCCAGCAGATACTTTCCAGGAAGAGAGTATGTGACTTTAGCACTCCACAGAGTTTACTTTGAAAAAATGTTTCATACATCATAGTTCACTTCTTTTAAAATGTGTAAGGGAATGTTACATGTAAAAGCTGTTGAGTGGGAATATATCAAGTGTGGGGCTGTAAAATAGAATAAACCAGGGCTACACGGAAGTAGAGTTCCACAGAATAAATAATGGGTAGCATTATTACGGTAAAAGGCACATTTTTAGCTTTTTGTATAAATTATACTGTGTACTTTTCAGTGCCAAATCACATAGTGTTCTCATGTTTTATTGTAAATGTGTATTATACTATACACTGGTATGATATAATAATATAAGATTAAATAAAGAATTTGAGTAAAAAATGTGAATAAATTTAAGCTCAGTATCACAAGCTTAAAATCCCAAGTATTTGGGAAACTAAGGCTTGGTGGCAAGTTCAAAGATTTCTTAGGTTACAGAGTGAGTTCAACCAACCACTCAGTGGATCCAAAAAGATTTTAAAAAGTGAAGAGAGCTGTTGTGTCAAGTTCATCTAGCATGAAGTAGGCCCTTGGTTTAGTCCTTAATAACCATGAGAAAATGGCAACAACTAAATCCAAAAATCTGTAAAGAATTCAAATTATCAAGAAAAAAACATGTGATGAATCATCTCCTGCCGTTGTTGATGACACAGTATTCCCAACAATCTATTATCTCCCCAGTTGTCATTTAATACAAGCAATGGTCATAACCTTCTCAGTACAGAAAATAATAACTTTATCTTATTTTGCTCCTTGTCAGTATCTGAAGTCTCAGTTACATAATAAACACCCCCTCTATGCTGTAGATGAGTCTCGTTCAGCTCTTTTCCTTCTCTTGTCATTCTTATCCCCCTGAAGAATTCACTGTAGAATGCACATTCAGCCTGCTTGTGCATTAGAGACAGTTGCTTGATTGAGTGTTCAGTATCTTTTCTTCCCTAACTCTGAGTATTCCCCCTGCTTCGTAGGTCAGCTGTACATGCCTACTTGTCCTACTTATTGGATCTTTTTATCTTACCATAATCTGTGTGGCTCTTATATTCTAATCATCAGAATGCCACACCAGTGGATGATCACACACACAAGAATATTCAGGAAGAACAAACTCACCTTGAAGGGTATAAAAAGCAAAAGACAGAACGTTGAACAAGAAGAAGATGGGGGTGGATCTGGGAAGATTTGGGCAAGGGGAGTAAATGAGATCAAAACATGTATAAAACTCAAAGAGCTAAAACTCAAGATCATCAAAATGAGCTGTTTTGACGCTGTCAGGAGTCCTGTTTCACTTTCTAGTGTCACCTGCTACAATTTCACAGACCTAGTGTATGTTATTGCACATTCTCCATTCTTGTCAAATTTCTCACGGTTCTGTGTCCTCCTTACTGTCAAAAGAGAACATTGCAAAGAAGAATTAGCAGACTGTCACTGAAAATCTCTTAACTCTCTTTTTGAGAAGCTCACTAACTTGACTCTGACCTCAGAGAAAGGGTTCTTCTTACACTCGGATGAAACCCAGTTTCACTGCTGTTTGGATCCATGCCACCTGCCATGGAAGAATGGTGCAGTTAGTTACCTTTCCCCTTTTCTTTTCAGCATATCCTCAGTGAGACCTTCCCATCCTCCAAGAAACACAATGCTTAGGAATACAGCTCAGCATCAAACAGCCACCTACTGAGTGAAGAATGAGATAGTTTCCCTGCTCTAAAGAAAAATCACATTGAGAAAAAAAAAACCTCTTCAAGATCATCTTAGCTCAAATATTAAGTGTGATTGTACTTTATTTAAAGTTGGGCTGTCTCTTCTACCTCTGTTCCATTCCCTGTGCTGTGATACAGGCCTGTTGATCCTTGCAGGATGGAATGGTGTTGGTTTTCAGCCTGCAGAACACTGAATGAAAGCAAATAAAGGAAGAGATGCATAGAAACTTCTAGTGCTCAGTGAATTTGTAAGGGTTTATTTGGTGTAGCTGAAGAAGTTATAAGATCCGTTTGTCAGAAAATATTATGTTGCAACCCCAACTCTCCATTGTAGTCATTAATATTCTCCTACATGTTTTTCAATGGGTTTACCCAATTTTAATAATTTAAAAGGAAGCACCTAAAAGCTAGGATCTTCACATGATTTTAAAGGTCACACAAATAGTCATTACTAATGCAACACTGGGATGTGCTTTTAGGGTTTGGCAGCAATAAGATAGTGCCACATTGATGTCTGTCTGGCTTTAGTTAGATCTATGAGTCAGTTTCTCTGTGGATCAAAAGGAGAGTTTTTTTTATTATTGAAAATAGATACTTCTCTCATACAATATATCCCAACCATAGGTTCCTCTCCCCTCAATCTTCCTAGATCTCCCCCATACCTCTGCTGTCCTCCACATCCATCTGTCTACCATTTCCTCTTCAGAAAAGAACAGATCTCTAAAAGATGGCAGCCAGACAGGACAAAATAAGATATAAAAAGACAAGGTGAAAGCACTCATATCACGGCTGGACAAGGAGAAAAGGAGTCATGCAAAAGAGTCAGAGATGCATCCACCTCCACTGTTAGGAGTCCCAAAAAACCACCAAGCTAACAGTGATAACGTATTATGCAGAGGACCTGGTGTAACTGCTGTTATAAAGAGTTGTGGCTACCTTGTGGGTACTGGATTCTCAACCTGGATTCTCTGCAAAAACAGAAAATGTACTTAAGCAGTAAGTCATCTCTCTAGCTTATGACCTTATTTCTTAAATCTAATTAATAATACAGAAATTTTTCTTACTTTCATAGTCTTTGGACCTACTCATTTGTTTAGTGCTTAGATGTCATTATTGGCTTGGTTTAATTAATGTCAATATGAATTGTTACATGGATGGTAATTACCCCTCAATATCTTGTAAATGGTATATTTCTACACTCTAGATAGTATTCATTTATTTTTGTACATATTTGTGTGTGTGAGCCATCTTGCTGCCCCACAGATGAATTTAAAATATTGAATAATAAACATTGTTATGCATGTATGACCCTGTATATTTCCATAATAGATTATTTTAAATAGATGAAATACAATATAAAAATAAGAATTTTTGTCATTTTGTAAAAATGTACATTTACATTTTATATACACATGCACACATTATATATTACTATATATGACATCCCACCAACTGATATAGTAGTTTATTTCAAGGAGTGGTGGGATTATAAAGATATTGCTTATCAAATATTTATAAGTAATAGTTATATAACTTTTATATAGAGGAATGAAAATATTCACTATTTTAAGAATAAAGCATAAAACAGTCTTAATGATAGACTCAGAAAAGAAGCTTGTTAAAATTCAGTTTTACATAGACTTGCATTAATAATTTATATAGCATGTACCCACAAACTTTAGATAAATAAAAATGTTAACTATAAACAAAGACATAATGGAAAACTGAAAAATATAGAACATTTAAGATGTAGTTATACACAGATGAGAGAAGAAGTTGATTTAAACTTTCAATACATTTTGTTAATAGCAAAATTTCAAACAAATGAAAACATGAAGACATTTTATCACTGATCAGAGAGAGAAAGGAATAGACATGAAAAGAGCTTGTCTGTAAATGACTACTCTAGTTGTCAACATAGAACCTTCATCCAGTAACTTATGGAAACAGATGCACAGCCAAGCACTGAACCAGTAAAGAGAGGGAGGATGGACTATATGAGCAAAGAGGGTTAAGATCATGATGGGGAAACTCACAAAGACAGCTGACTTGAGCTAGTGGGAGCTACAGAATGTGAACCGACAGCTGGGGAACTTGCCTGGGACCAAACTAGGCCCTCTGCTTGTGAGTGACAGTTGTGTGGCTTAGGCAGTTTGTGGGGCTCCTGGCAGTGGGACCAGAACTTAATCCTTAGTGCATGAATTGGCTCTTGGAGCCCATTACTCAGACTTGATGGAGTTGGGAGGGGCTTGGTCCTACCTCAACTTGATAGGCCAGATTTCGTTGACTTCCCATGGGAGGCCTTACCTTCTCTGAGGAGTGGATTTGGGTGGGGTTGGGGGGAGGTGGTGGGGAGTGGAAGGAAGGGAGGGAGAGGGAACTGGGGTTGGTATGTAAAATAAAATAAAACTTTAAAAGAAGAAAAGAGCTATATGATATGACAGTTTTACCTGGAAGATCACCTGTAACCACAAGTGTTGGACAGCATGCAGAAAAGGAAAATAGACATTCATTGCACCTGCAACTAGATCATATATTCATTGCATTATCCACTTTTCTAGAAAGGAATTTGTAAAGTATAGAAAGCTAAAGCATATGTGTTCCCTACTGATCAAACCACTATAAAAACAGAAAATGATAGTCTCTGAGTAATTTCATTTGGTAAATAAGAAGATTGACAGTTGGAAAAGTGATGAAAAAGAATGGTTGAATGCAAAAAAAAAAGTAAGCCAACTGCAAGACAGTAGGACTTAAATCTCTACTGTTTACAGAGTAATCACATTCCATGGTTTCACAAAAACTGTTTCTCCTGAAGCTATCACTTAAGATAAACTGTGTTAAAATGTGAATTAACATTCCCAAATGACAGATACCTGGAACCCCCAAAAAGGCAGTTGAGTAAAAGCAGCTGTCCTCACCCATTGGAAGACTCAAGTCGGATATTTTATGAGATCTTGAGCATGATCAATACTTGTGTTTGACTAAGAAGTTATACTAATCTCTGATTTTGAAATATCCAGGTAAGGGCCAGAGAGATGGCTCAATCCTTAAAGGCTAAGCTCACAACCAAAATTACTGAAGCAGGAACTTAGTTATGCAAAGCTAAAAATGATCCTAATCTCTAGTCTTCCCTCACTTCAACTATTCTCAACATTCTGTTGTCAGTCTGCAGCTGTCATCACCTTACTCTACATCTAGGATGATTATGTGACTCTCTACACTGCTCTGAACCTATTTGGTCCTTACTCAATTGGTAGAATTGCAATTCTTTATGAAATTGCATCTTTTCTGTCAGTGTCTGAGAAGCCAAGTGCTTATAGAACAGGTAGGATTTATCGTGAAAAGATTTCAAGGTCACTAATATGAAAAATTTGTTTGACTCTGACAAGCATCCTGTTATATACAACGCTTCTGGTAATCAAACTCAGAGATCTGAAGTTTACTTTATAGTCATTCTCTATTTTTGTCAAAACAATTTTTTTCCATATTATATTTCATTTTCAATGGATGACTCACATGAGAGGGAAATATGGGGCATGAGGGTATCAGATGAATATGCTCTTAGCTACTCCCTGTGTGTTTCTATATCCAGCCTTAGCTGCCCCTTTTATGTTTCCATGTTTAGCTTTCTTTCCTTTCAGAAAGCTCCACACATTCTGAAAATGTTAGCTGTGTCTCAACTGAATCCATCACTCCTTCCTAGGAGGATTCACATAGTTCCTCCACTAACCTTCCTTTAAAATCCCTTCCTTAACTATCTTAACTACTTTTCTATGGCTTTGAAGATACATTGTGACCAAGGCAACTCTCATTAAAGAAAGCATTTAATGGGGGCTTTGCTCTGAATTGTGCTCATTGTTAATAATAATATTCTAAAAACCAACAGCAAGGCAAGAAATGATTGGGTGAGACAGCCTGATGTGGAGAGAATAATGGGAGGAAGAAGGGCAGAGTCAGGAGAGTCAGAGGAGATGCCAGTTACCTGTCCAGGAAGCAAGACATGCGAGAGGATAGGAAAAGCAATGAGCCACATGGCAATACATAGATTAGTAAAAAATTGGTAATTTAAATGCAATAGTTAATTATTAACAATCTTGAGCTACCTGCTGAATATATATAATTCATCTCCAGCCTCTGAGGTGGTTATCGGGGACCTGGCCATAGAGACCAGAAACATTCATTTGCAGGACTTACTTACAGTTTTTACCATTTTAACCATGACAGAGAGCATGGAAGCATACAGGTGCAGAGCTAGAGAAGTAGCTGAGAGCTACATCCTGATCCATGGGCAACAAGTAAGAACAGAGAAAGCCTGGGCCTAGGGTAGGCTTTGGAAACATAAAACCCACCCCCAGTGACTCACTTTCTTCAACCAGGCTCCACCTACTTCAGTAAAGCCATACCTCCTAATTCTTCTAATGCTTCTCAAATACTATCATTCTCTGGTGACTAAGCATTCACATAATATGAGCATGTGGGTGCCATTATTCAAGCCACACCAGTTTTATTTTCTATCATCTTAAAATGCCATGTGACCTTCAACTCCCTCAATTATAAAATCTCCATATTCTCTCTGTCCTCTTTCTCTCATTGGTCTAAACAGAAAACCATCTCACTTCTCTCCCACTCTACCCATTGCAGTCCAGGCCCTCTGGTTGCTCCAAATCCTCAGCTCTTCCCTCCCTGGTGATATTTCACCCAGCGGGCTTTCTATTCCCTTTTTCAGGGACTGTGGTAGCAATCACTGTTTGTCATCCTCCTTTTCTGAACTTCATGTCTTATTTTGTACATTCTTAGTCTCCAGAGCCAAGCTGAAGCTTCAATAACTAATAATTAGTAGGTGTTTCTAAATGTATGCATTCCAAACGTATTTTACTCTACAGTCTCCACTTCACACAATGTGTCACAGCAATTTACTTCTCTGAAGACCTCAACTGTTCCCTGAACAAACTCAGTATCTCGAAAGATAGCCAGAGGCCTCAGGATGTAGTGTAGTAAAAGATCATTTGCTCAATAAATTCTTGAGTTCAATACCTTAGAAATATAGCATAGAAAGTAAAAATATTCAAATAATAAGGGTAGTAATAAAAGAGAATAGAAAATAAAACAGTATGATCCTTAGGCACCAAATTACCTATTTGATAAGACTTGGGTAAAACTTAAAATTGTTACTGGAGTCTTTTTGAACTGTAAACATTAACTACAAACAAATCTGGATCTTTTTTAGATATTTTTATTTTATTTTATGTGTATGAATATTTTACCTACATGTCTGTCTGTCTGTATATCATGTGCATGCCTGGTGCCTTTGAAAGTCAGATGAGTGCATTTTGTCTCCAGGAACTGGAGTTTCAAACAATTATGAGCTACCTTGTGCCTTGTGCATGTTGACTATGGAACCTAGGTCTTGTCCAAGAGCATCAAGTGCTTTCAATCACTGAGCCATCTCTCCAGTCCTATAAATCTGTTTTTATTTCCCCTCTCCAACCTCATATTATTATTATTAGAATTTCTGATATATCCTCAGGAAATGTTTTTTACATTATAATTATTCTTAATTTTCTTTCTTCTTACTTTTATACTAGGATAAAAAGTATATTGTGTAATTAATTTTACCCTAACACATTATGCTATATTTTTTCTATCTATCTTAATGTTTAAGCTTTCATATGCTTTAGTGTTGTGTAGGATCATTTTGTTTTAACTTGAATGTCACTTTTTAAGCAAGTTTTTGTAACAAACTCTCAATATTTTGTTTATCAGAATTTTTAATTTTCATCCTTAATTTTTAAGTATTTTATTAATTTGTTAAGAATATCATAATTCATACAATATATTTTGATATTTATCTCCACAGTTTCTCTCACTAATTTCTCAAAGATCTACTTTCCCCACCCTATCAACTTGGTCTCTTAGTATTTGTTTCTATTTTTTTATAACCCATCAATTCCAGTTTTTGCTACTCACATACACATGGGTGTGGTACTCTTCACTGGAAAATAGTCAGTCTACAAGTGCCACACCCAAATTTTCTATGGATGCTACACTTAGTTGTTTCCATGTCTTTAAAATATCATCTAGCTATATATGGTGGTGCATGTCTTTAATCCCAGCACTGTGGAGGCAGACACAGGGGATCTCTGTGACTTCAAGTATGGTCTTTTATTTATTTATTTATTTATTTATTTATTTATTTATTTATTTGGTTTTTCGAGACAGGGTTTCTCTGTAGCTTTGATGCCTGTCCTGGAACTAGCTCTTGTAGACCAAGCTGGCCTCGAACTCCCAGAGATCCATCTGACTCTGCCTCCCGAGTGCTGGGATTAAAGGCGTGCACCACCACCGCCCAACCAAGTATGGTCTTTATAATGAGATCCAGAATAGGCAGAGTTATGCAGAGATACATTATTTCAAAATGTAACAATAAACAAACAAAAATAAAAATAGAAAATATTGTCTAGTTCTTTTCTGGCCTATAAAATTTCTGCATAGAATGTACTGATAGAGTTATGGGATTTCTCTTGTACGAGATGAATCACTCTCCTCTGGTTATATTGAAAATTTGTTGACTTTTAGCAATACTATCTGGCTTTGTTTGTTTGAGACAGGGTGTCACTATGTAGTTTTGGGAGTACTAGAACTTGTTATGTAAACCATGCTGGCCTCAAACATCCACCAGTCTCTGGTCATTGTATTTCATAGAAGAATCTCAGTAATAGAGAAAATCTTGGCAGCCACCCACTTCAGAACTTCAATTTTGTGTCCCCCATTCCTTTCACACTCCATCTCTAGTTAATATTGTGTCTGATATAGAAAAGGTCCTCCTATAAATCAGGATAAAATTTTTTTCTAATCTTTTCACCAAAAATTGAAACAAAAGCACAGAGCAGAAACATTAAACACAGCATTTAAAGGAACAGACAGCAAATGACATTTTGTATTAATCCCCCTTAAATCTTATCTGTGTATATAAGATATTACAAATGTATAAAGCATAATTGCTTCACTCTATAACTAGTTGAAATGACAATTCACAAATTACTTTAAAAATATTTCAAGCAGGAAAACAGAGGCACTTTTTTCAATTTTAAAGTATTTTAGCATTTTCAAAACCCATTTGTATAATAACAAATTTTATACAAAATTGAAGACCAACAATATGTGTATATATATGTATATGTATGTATATATATGTATATATATAAGTATATAATTTTTAAAAGAAAGCATTGATACCCAGTACAATACAATATTTGATATTTGGAATAAAGGACAAGAAATGGTTTAGTCGTCGAAAGTGATTTTTGCTCTTCTGGAGGATCCAACTTCAGTTCCCCACATGTTAGACTGCTCACAACTACCGGTAACTCAAGCATCAGGAGATCCAACATCATATACTGGCCTGTGAGGAGGTTACCTGCATTCATGTATATTCACACACACAAAAGGACCCACCTAATTGAAACAGTAATTTTAAAACCTTTGCAATAAATCTATAAAGTCAGTTTGGGTCATTGGCTCAAAATCATAGTTGAAGCAGTTCCCACATAATTCACGTCATATTTCAGTCAAACAGAAATGGCACCTCTGACCATGCTGACATCACAAGCAGAGTTTCACATCCTCTGGAAGCCACAGATCTCACCACACTCCTGGCGACAATGAGCTCGTGTTGTGTATTCCCAGGTGTGAGAAGAAATATTAAGAGCATGTTCTTTTTCTCGTTGACATTTTGGTTCAACACATAATGTGCTTGGTTTTTACACATTGCAACAAATTCTTGTTTTCAGTTCTGTTTCCCAAGCAAACATAAGCCCACACTTCTTTTTGTTTTAATTCTGCATAGACTCTAAGAGTGAACAAAAATGTGTTCAAAAAAAGCTGATGTTGCTTTTCTAGAGCATATGGAAAACACTGGAATGGAAAACAGGACATCTTATAACTCAGTGTCTTGTTTGATATATTTCCTTCTAAGCTATACTTGTTTCAGTGTTAAATAGTCCAGAAAGCTGCTTTGAAGAATCTAACTCGCCATCCATCTTGGTGAGGCCACTTTAAACAACCCTATTCCTACCCACATTAATGGCCACATTCTTACTGTGTTTTCGTTCCATGTCCTCTGCTCCATGTATTACAAGTTCTTTTGTATCTTGTAATCATAGAAATGTAGAGTAACTGACCACAAGAGAAAACCACCAGCAATTAAAATATATTTTCAACAACAACAAATGCAGCATACTAAATGAAGGGAACAGTTTCAGCTCAGGATACACAAAAATCAAGTTCTCAGAACAAAAGATATTTCTTTGCCCCAGAGGGACAAAATGGATGAATAAGAGACAAAAGACTGCATCCAGATAGATAGGAGACAGATGTGGCTCATAGACAAATGGAAGTTTATAAATGGAAAACTCAGTGTTATGATGAAGTGTTCAGTTTTAATTGGACATGTTAACTAGGCAGGCCAAAGAGTGCTTTTGATGGCTTGACTTCAATACTTTGATAACTGGACATTGTAGTCAGTCTCAGAAGGAGAACATGGCCAAATAAGGGAATGGAGCTTCATGGCTAGCTTTAGGAATGTAATCTAACAGTGTTTCTTACCAAGGCAGATGGAATGGAAGAACAAGGCCTGATAAAGCCATCTGCCAGGCTCAAGCTGGCTAGAGTCCCTTCACTAAATTTCATGAGTTATAAAGAAAAAAAACAGTGTGTAAGAAACAAATGTAACTAAATTCAAGAGTAGCCATGCCCTCTTCTACCCTAGGTGGAAACTGCATATATATATATATATATATCCTAATAATAAAAATTTGAAATAAAATAAGAACATATTGTATCAGGTCTTTCTTTGGAACACCATCTTCCAAATAATGAAGTAGAGACCTTTTTATTAATTATGAAATACTGACCTTAGCTTAGATTTGTTCCCAACTTGTTCTAAAACTTAGCTCAGTTTTGTTAATCTATGTTCTGCCATGTGACTTGTTACCCCTTCTCAGGATCATAAATCCAGCATCCTAATGAATCCCCCATATTTCAGATTCTTCGATGCCTACCTGTTGTGGAAAAAGCCCTTTACACTGTGTGAAGATATGTCACTGTGATTGGTTTAATAAAATGCTGAATAGCCAATAGCTGGGTAGAATTTCCAGGCACAGAAAATGTTCACTGAGCAGAAGAATGGAGTTGTGAAGATGATAGGTTTCTAAGAACCCACATGTGGAGTTTGCTTTCCTTATGGGAAACTTTCATCATTGGGTAAAGAAACTACTCTTGTCTCTACTGCTGACAGTATACTGTACAAATTGGACAAGTAGGACACAAAGTAACCATCTGCTAAATTGGCCAAGATAGGTAGGGCAGTCTTTCAAAATTTCTGATTTAGAGAAAAGTCTGTCAGATTTTCTAAGCCTTTAAGCCAAAGATTGACACAACAACATTACAGATGTTCCTTTGGTGACTGTCTAGGAAGCCAGTTGTTTCTGTAATTTCTATAGATTTGGAAGTAAGGGAGAAGGGGAGGATTGGGGAGAGCCTGGGGGGATCGTTGAAACTTAGGAAGGGCGGATATGGGAGCAGGGAAGAAGATATCTTAAGTGAGCCATTTTAGGACTGGCAAGAGATTTGGCTCTACAGGGGTTCTCAGGTGTCCACAGGGATGTTCCCAGCTAGGTCCTTGGGCAGTAGAGGAGAGGGTGCCTGAACTGGCCTTGTCCCATAGCCACACTGATGAATATCTTGAATATCACCATAAAACCTTTGTACGGCAATGGATGGAGATAGAAACAGAGACCCACCATGGAGCACTGGACTGAGCTCCCAAGGTCCAGTTGAAGAGCAGAAGGAGGGAGAAGATGAACAAGGAAGTCAGGACCACAGGGGTTGTTCCACCCACTGAGACAGTGTGATTAATCTAATGGAAGCTCCCCAAGGCCAACTGGACTGGGACTGAATGAGCATGTGGTCAAACTGGACTCTTTGAATGTGGCTGACAATGAGGGCAGACTGAGAAGCCAATGATAATGGCACCAGGATTTGATTCTATTGCATGTACTGGCTTTTGGGGAGCCTAGTCTGTTTGGATGCACACCTTCCTAGGCCTGGATGGAGGGGGAAGGGCCTTGGACTTCCCACAGGGCAGCGTACTCTGCCCTCTCTTAGGACTGGAGGGTGAGGGTGAGTGGGGTAACGGGAGGGAAATTAAAGGAGGGGAAGAGGTAGAAATTTTTAATGCTATTATTTATAAAGCTAAAATAATTTTAAAAATTATCATTATGGGTCTGGAGAAATGACCTTATAGTTAAGAGCACTTACTAGTATTCCAGAGAACGTAGGTATGGTTACTAGCACCTACATCATACCTCAAATCCATTTGTAATAACAGTTCCACAAGATCCACTTCTGAGCCCCACCAGGTCTTCTTAGCCTACACATACTAAGGAATAGGCACATATACATAAAACACACATGTTTTGAAATAACAGTTATAGTAGCATCAAAAATAGAATAGTTATGGAGAGCAAGATGTTCCCATGGGCAAATGTACTTGCTGGGCAAGCCTGGTGACCAGAGTTGAATGCTAGAACCTGCATGAAGAGAGAACCTAGTCTGCAAAACTGTCATTTGATCTACACACACACACACACACACACACACACACACACACACACACCATAGCAAATGTGCCTGTGAATACAATTCATATACACTTACAATAATAATAATACTTTGCCTGTTCATCAAAATCAGTTTATTGTATGATCTTGCAAGGTTGGGTTTTGAACAGGAAAGGTGTATGTACTGATGAATACAGAGGAAAGTTTTTATTAGCTAAACTAGTCTCTGCCTCCTTTTCTTCACTGTCCTAGAAATCAGGAGGCTAAGATCTTTCCTTATCTGACCTGTAGGATTATTTCGTATACCTGTAATGTGCTTTATATTATAATAAGCAAAAAAAAAACCATTTCATTTGTTAGATACATATACCAGACCATATGTATCTGTCTTTATTTGTTCAGGTATATCCATGGTGGCCATAACTTCCAATAAATGTGTGATTACCAAATCAGCCTTTCCTGAGCTCAAGGCAGTTGCCCAACGAAAACCTGAATAGTGTGTATGGTGTGGCGTACATATTTTAATTTACCAAATTCCATAAAGTGGAACACATCCATCTGCCAGATTTTATTCTTTGAATACCTTTTGGGTTACTTCCAGCAGGCAGCAGTATTTGATTATAGAAAGAGCAAGTAGGGTATCTCTTTATAATCTCCTTAGCTTGTTGCCATGTAATAGAAAACTCTTTCTTTAAACCTTTGCTGTTGATGCGATGTTTTTAATGAAGTTCTGAGGCCTGCAACATACTTCCAATCAATAATTGATTGATATCTGCATTACCTTGCACTAGAGCACCTGGCAGAACCATATGGGATCGGATGTGTGTTATGTACATAGGACAAAGCCTATTTCTGATTATGTCTTGTACCTGGATAAACAATAAAGTCAGTTCTGTATCTAAATTCAGTGGTATCAATATGCAAGATGTGAATCAGTAACTATATTAAGAGGTTCTTTAAAATCCCTTAGCACCATAAGAATAGCATATAATTCTGCCTTCTGGACAAAAGTATAAGGGCTTTGTTCCACCTTACTCAATTTGTCTGATTTTAACCTGCCTTCCTTGATTTATTATCATCAGTTTAAAACATACAGGCTCCAATTATTGGATCATCATGTACATTTCGAGGAAGAATCCAAGAAGTTCTCTTTATAAGGTTAAGTTTATCATTTTTGGGATAGTTGCTATCATTTTCTCCAAAAAAAATTAGCACAAGCTGTTTGCCATGGTTCATTGTCTTCCCATAATTTTTTATTATCATCAGTAGTAAAAGGCACTATAATTTCTGCTGGATCTATACCTTCTAAATGATGATGTTTCAATTTACCTTTTATATTTAATTCAGAGACCTTTTCCACATAAGTTTTTAATTTTTTACTTGGTTTATATGGTTAAAAAGATCCATTCTAAAATAATATCTTCCCTCTGCATTAAAATTCCTATAGGAGAAATTCTGGAAGGCAATATACTAGAATACAACTAATTTAAATTTGGATTCATCCTATCCACATGTGCCTCTTGCAATTTTTCCTCAACCATTGTCAGTTCCCTTTCTGTTTCAGCTGCTAATTCTCTGGGACTATTCAAATCTTTGTCACCATCTAAAGTTTTGTTTAAATGAATTATCAGATCAGGTGTTTCGCTGGTTCTGGTATTTTATCCCAAGCATTCAAGGCTGCTGTGTGGCATAGGGACAATACTTTGTCATAAAGAGCTTGGATCTGTGGATCAGCACACACACCTATGCCAATAATTTGATCCTGGGAAACCTCCACACCTTTTGCTCTTCCTTGCTGTTCCATATGTTTGGATTCTTCTCTGAAATAAATTCCAAACATTAAGGAAGGTCCATCATCTAACATCGCTGATGCTAACTGAGAGAAATCATGGGGAGTTGCCCTGACATTAGAAGCCCAATTCCTTATCATTTCTTTGATAACTGTGGAGTGAAAACCATATGAAACTACAGCATGCTTAATTTCTTTTAGACCATTTATTCCTATTGGCATCCATCTACCCTCTTTGGTTCCCTTGAGACTTTAGAAGTCAATGCTTTGTCAGAGTAAATTACAGGGTATGAGGCTAACTCCCTGGGTAAACCAGTTCTGACAGCTGGTGGTTACATTGTATCCTATCCTGTTCATCAGCTCTAATAATTTCCTCAATCATTTCAAATCTTTTTATCATTGTTTCTTGTAAATCCCGAATCTCCTGACCTGCATATGTTTCTAGTGATTTCCCTAAAGTATCAATTTTCTGGTCCCCATTCTGCACCTGTAATTCCAAGGTCTTAATGTTTCCCTTCAAAGATAATATCTCTTCCTTGAACTGCTCTTGGATATTGTGTAAACTGCCATCCTGGAGGTACATTCTGTAGGTTACCTTATCAAAACTCTGTGATAACTTCTGAACGTCAAATTCAACAGCCTGGATCCTTTCAGGTAACTTCTCAGTACCTTTGGATATGGAGTCAATTTTGCCAAGATAAGAAAAATTCATTTGTTCAGATAATCTCTGATTTTTCTAGTATATTAATCCTGTGAACTAGTGCCATATTCTTCCTTAATGATATAATATGGAGAAGAAAACTGAAACCTAATAACCAGTAAATTGAGGTATCTCCATAGGCATATAGGCCTCTTGTGATTTCTTCCATAGGGGCAGGGAATACTGCTGCATGAAACGAAATCCGCCATTTTACCTGTAAACCAGCAGATGGCGATGTTTCCAAGTCGGGACCATAATCAATGGAACGATGTCATGACAGATCCTGTAATAAAATTTGCCCTGATACTTTTTAAACAACCGGGGAAAAATGATTCTCTCAAAAGGTTAGATGTAGTTAAATCAATTCCATACACAGAGAACAGAAACCCAGGAAGCTTCCAGTGGCTGACAAACAGAATAACTCGCCTTGGGGGTCCACCCTGCTCCTGCAGAGGTTCCCGGGCCTCTTGGCAGCATCCACTGAGACAAAGGGTCATTCTAGGGAGTTTTCAGTGGCTGACAAACAGCACTTCTATCTGCGCTCCGGCTCTCATGCTGCAAACTCCCTTGTGATGGGTATTTTATATATATATATATATATATATATATATATATCCTAATAATAAAAATTTGAAATAAAATAAGAACATATTGTATCAGGTCTTTCTTTGGAACACCATCTTCCAAATAATGAAGTAGAGACCTTTTTATTAATTATGAAATACTGACCTTAGCTTAGATTTGTTCCCAACTTGTTCTAAAACTTAGCTCAGTTTTGTTAATCTATGTTCTGCCATGTGACTTGNAACTTCCAGCCTGGAGGAGGACGGGAAGGCCAAACCAACGTGGTGCCAAGTAATGGCGGCGAGGTCAGATGCTTAATAAAAGAAATCCCACACTAGCTCAGAACTAAGAAATATACAGGTGTTTATTAATAGGTAAAACTTACAAATCAGGATTCTCTGCTTGAACGATGGATAAAGATGAGATTTAAACAAACTGAACCAGCAAAACCGGGTTCCAGGGGGAGAAGCAGAGAGGAAGAGGCCAGATGCGCTTCCGCATCCAGGTAGTCTATGAGGCCACGCCCCAACTAGGCAGGTAGTTGCTAGCTATACACCTTCCCACAGCACCAGGCCTCCAAGAGTTGCAACTCTAGTTGCCTCCCTGGCTCAGCTGTTTCCTTTGGAGATGACAGAGTTGTCTGTTTGGTGTCGTCAGCAGTGGAAAGCTCGTACAGATGGGAGGTCTTTAGCATGGCCATCGTTTGGTCTGAGTTGGTAATTTGTTAGTAGTTCTTGCTTCTTACAAATGGTTGCATGTGAGAGAAAGATATGAAAGGCACACTTGGAATTCATGTAGAGATTTAGGGATTGTTCCTTTGCTGATGGAAAGGCATGAGTAAGAGCTATTAGGTCAGCTTGTTGATCTGTGGTCTAGGTTGGGAAGGCATTGCCTCTTATCACTTTGATTTCCAAGATAATAGTACATCCCACCCTTTTTGGACCCCCCTCAGGTAGGAAGGAGTTGCCATTTGTGTACCAGGTGTAGGTGGTCTCAGGTACTTCACCCTCATATATGTATGTAGAATGAGATAGTCGCTCTTCTAGGGTCTTAATGCATAAATGAGATGGGGAGTATCTTAGTTAGGGTTTTATTGCTGTGAAGAGACACCATGACCATGAAAACTCTAAAAAGGAAAACGGTCATTGGAGGTGGCATCCAGTTCAGAGTTTAATCTACAATTAGCATAGTGGTAAAGCAATGGTGGCACACAGGCAGATATGGCTCTGGGGAGGAGCTGAGAGTTTTACATCTTTATCTGAAGGTAACAGGAAGTCAATTGAGACACAATTGCTCCAACAATACCGCACCTTCTCTAACAAGGCCACACCTCCTATTAATGTCACTCCTTATGAGCCTATCTGGGCAAATTGCATTCAAACTATCACAGTCTGACAAGGATTGACAAGGAAAGGTTTGAAATATTGAGAGTTGGGGAGAGATGAAAGGTAAGTGTGACATCCTCTATCAATACTCCCTGAAAGAAGAGAACTTAGGAAGGAGGCTCTTTTGGGAGGCCTTTGTATGTTAGGAGACAGGACTGGTGTTGAGAAAAGAAAGCAGTAGTAGGTGGCCCAAAGCTTAACTTTTTTGAATCACTAATAAGGAGTTCAGCTGCAGCCAGAGTGGATAGATAAGATGCTAAGCCTAAGGTAATATGGTCCTATAGTTTTGATAAGTATTCAACAGACATAAAAGAGGGTCCCAGTTAGTGACTGGAACCCCAAGGGCATATCACTCCATCTTTGCAACACAGAGAAAAAAGGGGCAACTTAGATTTGGAAGGTGTTGGGCTGGGACTAGAGGAAGGCCTGTTGAAGCTTATGAAAAGTTTTAGCAATGAGATCAAAGAGGGGCATATGTGGGGGGGCAAGGACTGCCTCATATAGGGGGTGAGCAAGAAGTGAGAAAGAGGGGATACAAGAGTATAAGAAAGCAGCATCCTAGGAAGAACTTCTTCCTTGGTTGTGAGAACTGAGAGTGACTGAATTATATGTTTTCTTTCTTGGATAATGGTCTTGCGAGTTAGAGTAATAGTTCCAGTCAAAAAACCTGAGGGGTGGAAAACTGGACCTTAGAGGGTGAGACCCTATGTCCCCATCCATACAAGAAGTTTAGTAGAGCAGAGGTGTCAGCTTAGATTCAGCAAGAGACAAAGAAATTAAACCAGAGTCCAAAGCCTGGCCAAATAGATGTGGGTTGTCCCAGAAGCTCTGGGGTAAAATGGTCCAAGTGAATTGGGTAGAAATGTGAGTGTGCCAGTCCAAGGAAAGGCAAAGACATTTTGTGTCTGGTGGTTGAGAGGAATGGAAAAGAAGGCATTCTTGATGTCTAGGACAGAGAATGAAAGGTCTCTGAGGGGATGGTGTAGAGGAAAGTAAAGGGGTTGGTACTACAGGGTGAAGCAGAACCCAGTGTAAACAGAGACTACTTGTTCATTCCCACCCACCCAGACATGAAATAATTGCACAGAAACTGCTTGGCCGATAGCTTAAGCATATTTCTAGTTAGCCATTATGTCTTAAATTAACCCATTTCTATTATTTTGTATTTTACCATGAGGCTTGTGGTTTACTGGTACTGCTATGGGTGTCTTTCTCCTATGGTGGCTACATGACATCTCCCTTGATGTGGGAGTGTCATATCAATCTGTTGATTTCATTGGCTGAGCAATAAAGAAACTGCTTGGCCCTCATAGGTTAGAACATTGTTGGGAGGAGTAAACAGGATAGGATTCTGGGCGGAAGAGGAAGTGAGGTCAGACTCTGCGCTGCTTCCAGAGGGACCGGACAGCCGCCATGCTCTGCTCTCCCAGGCAGCTGCAACCCACGATGGACTTAGACTAGAATCTTCCAGGTAAGCGCACCTTGGGGTGCTTACAAACAATTACTAGAAATGGGCTAGTCCAGGTGCGAGAATTAGCCTGTAAGGGCTAGAGTTCATGGGCCAAGCAGTTCTTAAATGAATACAGTTTGTGTGTTGTTATTTCAGGCATGAGCTAGCCAAGTGGCCGGGGTGTTGGGGACGCAGCCCCACCGCTCTTATTTCAACACTCCCTGACACCACCTTCTTTCTCCCAGAATTCACTTTACTCCCGCATCCCCCACCTAGCTCTGTTCTGCCCTGCCACAAGCCAAATTAGCTTTATTCATTAGCCAATAAAAGCAACACATATACAGAAACACATCCCACATTAACCCAGCATTTGGAATTTTTGTTTTCTGGTTCTTTAATCTCTTATAATTTTATACCTTGAAGGCCAGAACTTTAATTTCTGCCTGTGGGGTCATGGGCCCCCTTTCAAGATGCTTAAGTTTGGCCCTAAAGTAAGAGAAATTTTGAGAGAAATAGGTCATGAGAAGTTGTTTTCTGACTGGGGTTTTGTAATTCAGGTTCATATTGTTATATTATAAAATGAGCATTGTAAGGCAGTTTACAAACTGAGACAGGTTGTCATTTTGTCCAGGATGACCTCTTGAATATTTTGTAATTTTACTACTTTAAGGGCAGCCATGAGACAATTTTTAAATTGATCACTAGCTAAAATGCCCCAAGGGGTATTTGTGGTGGTTTGAAAGGGAACGGTCGCCATAAGCATGTGTTTGAATGCTTGGTCACCAAGGAGTAGCAGTATTGGGATGTTTGGTCTTCTTGAAGTAGGTGTGGCCCTGTTAGAGAAGTTGTCACTGGGGTGGCTTTCAGTTTCAACATGCTCAAGTCAGGCCCATTGTCACTTTTTGTTCTTGCTGCCAGTCAATCCAGAAGTAGAACTCTCCAGCACCATGTCTGCCTATATACCCCCTTGCTTTCTTCCACTATAACAATAGAGCAGACTTCTGACTTGTAAGTGTAAATGCCAGCCCCTATTAAATGTTTTCCTTAAAAGAGTTTCTGTGGTCATAGTGTCTCTTCACAGCAATAAGCTTCTCACTAAAACAATGTTGTAATTCTATTCAGGATACTGGTTAGGGGTCACCTCAGCCCAGTTGGGTGGGCAGTGTTCATTAGTTTTGTGTGATTTTGTTCACATGTACCCTATCCTATTCTCAGACTTGTCTATGCTCCTCATGGAGAAGGTTCTTGGTAAAAATCTTGTAAATGTCATAGAAGTTGAGTTTTTAGGATTGGTTGATATATTGGAATTCTAATGAAAGTAGAGGAATTAGCAACATAAGACCCTTACTCTCTTTTCTACTTGAGACAGTTTACTTAATGAGAAGGGGACACATACACTGACCAAGTTGTCCAACTGGGAAACATCACAGAAAGGGAAAACTAGGACCCGGTTAGACCATGTAGGGATAGTTAGAGGAGTCCCATGTTTGAGAGGGAGCGAGTGATGGGAGGACTGAAAACTGTCAGATGCTGAGAGGCTGCACTTTAGCTCCTTGGCCACCCAGACCTGAATAATCACACAGAAACTGTATTAATTACAAAAATATTTGGCCAATAGCTCAGACACATTCCTAGATAGATCTTAGATCTTAAATTAACACATTTCTATTAATTTATGTATTGTCATGAAATTGTAATTTACCAGTAATGTTCTGACATCTTTCTCCTTCAGCAACTACGTGGCATCTCCTTGAATCTGCCTATTCTATAAATCCCTGCTTGGATTTCCCACCTGAATTTACTTTGCTAAGTCGTTGGCCAAAGCTCCTTTATTCATCAAAATTTGAAGCAACACATATACAGAAGGACATCCCCAATCAGCCAGTAGGTTGAAAGTGGGCATCAGGAAGGATTAGAGTAGCCTGTCACTGGAGAGTGAAAAGGGGAGATTGGAGGGGATGGTGGAAGAGAAAAAGCTGTGGGTTGAGGCCAATATGGTGAAGGTTTGCTAGCAGGATCAAAAATAGTGGAGGAAGTATCTGGTTAGGACTTCATATCTTGGAGGAACTGGGTTGAGGAGCATGAAGAACAGAGTGATGATGGCTTGGTGCAGAGATAGGAGAAGATTTGGATGTAGAGAATCTCTATTTCCCTAATTACTCACAGTAAATTAAAAATATACGAATAATATTGGGATCCAGGGTGCTGTTTGGTAGCCATTTATACTGATTTTCTAAGAGATATTAAGGCCATATTTGATTACAAAAAACAAATAAGTTTGGGGCCCTTTAGGTCAGGTACCAGGGGAAGGGTTGGATGTTTCCCAACAAGCAACCAAAGAAAGAATGATAGGTGATAGGGTATGGATGGCACTGCTCCCATGAATGTGTGTGTGTGTGTGTGTGTGTGAGAGAGAGAGAGAGAGAGAGAGAGAGAGAGAGAGAGAGAGAGAGAGAAAGATCTCACACATCACAGTCTATAAGTCTATAGCCCAAGAAATCTGCAAAATGAAGAGAGGACTGAGAGAAAACCAACTAATAAGTGGGTCATCACCACACTTAATTGTGGTCAGGGATAATAACCCAAGAATATTTGATGACAAGTACCAGAGCTTTCAAGTGAAGCCACAAGGCAAAAACCTGACCTCATGAATAAGGTCTTATCCACAGGAAAGGCTCAGTAATGGGGTTGGTGAAAAGGGTTGGCTGTAAATTTTACCTCCAAGACTATTAAAGGCATGCTAAACACTCAGTGGTTACTTCCTTGTACTCAGGGAAGGACTTACACTGACCAAAGGAGAAACTTACAAAATCACCACTGGTAGATGGGGTGCTAAGCAATCAGTGAACTGGAAGTTGACCTGTCATGGGTGGACTGGATATGAAGTACAGCGTTCCAATATGGCTCTGACCCTGAGAGGTGTGACAGGCACCAAGAGAGCCTGAGTCACACCACAAAGGAAAGGGTTTCAAGTGCAACCAGTCTTTCAAGTATAGTCAGGAGCCAAGTAATGGCACAAAGTTACACCACACAACAAACCACACATGATAAATTTATTGGGAAGAAACACCAAATTGTGACTTTTCTCTGAGAAGAAACAGACACAACAGTAGTATGGGTGAAGAGGGCAGGATTTATAGGGTTTTTGGAGCATGTGCAGTAAGCTAGTTGAAAAGTATAGTACTGCTTGGCTGTTGAACCTGAGTCATGAAGGTGGGGATTTCCAAGTACTGGGTACAGGGAAAAGCCAGGGGCAGTATGATTTTGCACATATCACACAAGAAGATATTTTCAGAGACAATGAATGTATGTTGGCTTGATTGTAGTAATGGCTTTAAGGATATTAACTTAACTCTTAACTGAGAATATTATTAAAACCTGAAATCACCAGTATGAATACTAATACAATGGATTGAAGCTGGAGACTGCTTATTGGTTCCCAGCTGCCCAGACCAGAAATAGCCACACAAAACTTGTATTAATTAAATCAATGCTTGGCCTATCAGAGCAGAAATATACATATAATAAAAATTGCTCTTAAGTTAGTATCAATGAACCAAGATCCATACCAATGCAAAGTACTCATCTCTATAGAAAATCCCCCTTTAAATGTAAATAAATATTTATAAACAATATTTGGGAATTTGGACTAGTTCTCTCCAAACTGCTTCCTGCTTTTTGCTGGGTGAAGTAATTTCTGGGATGTTATGACAATCTTTCAGGGGGTCTTGGTCCATCAAACAACAATAGGCTAGAAGGAATCCATAGGCTCTCATCTTCTCCGGAAACAAAAGAAGAAATTCTTTTCTAAAGTAGCATATCTTTGGACTGAAATTCTGAAATCAAAATGCCTTTAAAATATATATGTTGGTTTAGCTTAGCAGCCCATACAATACAATGAACTGTGTCTCTGTACTTAGCTCTTCACAGCCAAAATTTCAAAGGAAACACAATAATATACATAATCCAGACTCCCTGTGTATATTCCATCTTTACATGGCTTATTTTTCTTATTGTTACTTTTTCTACAGGTTTAATATTTATTTTATTTTACTCCTTTAATCTATGACTGTCTGTACTCTTTTATATTACAGTTCACGGTCTCTTTACTCTTTCTTGCATCCCCAGGCCTACATACATTGTTTTTAAACACACTATGACTCATTTAGAGGTCTTTTATTTCTGAATCTGTCCTATTGCTTATCTGAAATCCTTTTCTGTCTAGGAGCACTTTCTTAAAATGCTAATCCATAGCATGGCTAGGATTAAGGCTTTATTTTTTAGGGGGGAGGGGGGGTTGAGTCGTTTTTTTTTATTATTTATTTATTAGTCATTTCTGTCTCTTCCCCACCGCCACCTCCCCTTTCCGTCCTCTACCCCCAATCAAGTCCCCCTCCCTTGTCAGCCCAAAGAGCAATCAGGGTTCCCTGCCCTGTGGGAAGTCCAAGGACCACCCACCTCCATCCAGGTCTAGTAAGGTGAGCATCCAAGTTGCCTAGGCTCCCACAAAGCCAATAGGTGCAGTAGGATCAAAAACCTCAAGAATAAGGCTTTTTTTTTTCCTTTTTGGCTTGCCCATTAAACCTGGCAGAGACATGTTTGCTTTCTCCGAGAGCCATGCACATTGCCCCATTTTCAAGTATGCAGGGGGTTTACATCAAGCCATTAAATAGTTTATAAAATGCTGCTTTCAAACCGCATTTAAGTGCTCCTGGGCTGGACCTCCCAAAAGAGTCAGAGCTGTTTGTGCTGGCTAACCAGGATGCCATAGTTCTGAAACGATGCATTTTATCCTTTCCTACCGTGGAATCAGGAAGATCTCTCTTAAAGGAACCATGTCATGCCACCAGCAAACAGAGCAAGAAACTGTGTTAATATCTCTCTCTCTCTCTCTTTCTGTGTGTGTGTGTGTGTGTATAATTCCTTTTTAAGCTTTCTCCAGTTTTATGTGATTAATTTGTTAGATTTAATCATCAACAAAACACTTAAACAGCAACTACACTTCCAGTATGAAAACCTTATATTCATGAAAGAAACTGTGACCCTATCCATATACATAGCATCTTTTGGAGGAGTTTAATTGTTATGAGGACAAGGTATTTCATAAACAAAGAATTATGATTGTCTAAGGGAAAAAGCTAATTAACAAGGTTGGAATGTCATGCTGTTATTTTCAAAGCAAGCAACAAGCTTGAGGGACTTCTGGAAATGTGGTGATCTTCTGTGTGAAACCTTGTACTAGAAGCATTTCCTTACCTTTTAGTGTCTACTTCTCAGTTTCTATACTTGTTCATGAAGTTGTATATGAGTGATGATAGTGTTTGAGACACCTCACTATTTACTCTAGGATGATCACAAACTCACCATCCTCCTACCTTAGATTTCTCAGTTCTGGGATCACAAACATGTTTCACTATGATCATAGTGATCATATGTAATCTTGGCCATTTGATTACAAACATTTTCTGTTTTGTTGGTCTGTTATTTTCTGTGTTTTTTTTGTCTATAGTTGTTAGAGAGGTATAAATAAAAAACTTAGAAAAAGACATCTTTTGTAGTTTGCAGAATAGGGTGTGCAGATGCCAGGGATACTTTGATCACACAGACAAAAAGAACAAACCGTGAAAAGATGCTATTTACAAGGATTCAGACATGTAATGTGACAAACTGAACATAAAGTTCATGAAGTAAGAGCTTATTGAGATGGGAACTGATATAATGCTTATGCATTCAGAAAATTTTGTTTGATGATGAGAATGTAGTTAATAAGTACTTATGTGAGAAAAGTTGATGGAGAAGAACTGAAATATATTTCTAGGAAGCAATTTATAACTGCAAATTCTATTATTCATATGAAAAGGAATCTCTATATAGTAGATGGTCAAAGGAAAATAAAGAAAATAATCATGTTTCTTTCTAGTTTATGTATGTTGATCCTTGAGAATTTTTGTTCCATGTGTATTTTCTATTTTGTTTGAGATACCAGTGCCAGTTTGTAGTGTTACAATACCTTTTTCTGTTTCCTAGGTTTTAGGGATTTTTTTGAGGCAGGGGGTATGCACATGTGTGCTTGAGTGCATGTGTAGATATTGTCATCAATTTAAGTATTTTGAGTAGGGTAGAAGAGAAATATGTTCAAATACATTATACACATGTGTAAATATTTTCTTATGTAACCCTGCATAATAATGAATAGATAAAAATAGCTTTAATTTGTGTTTTCTGTGTTCTCATAGTAACCTCACATTGATGAAAATTTATCTTTAATATGTAAGGATGTCTGGAGAACTTTGTTGGATTCCTTTGCCAAGAACATCCTCTTTTGTCAAAATAGTGCAATACAACCTCTTAAATGAACTTAGGAGAAAGATGATTTATGTGGTGTGTACACAGGTATGTGTGTCTGTGTGCACTCACATGGGGTCATGTGTTTGTGTATGATTTTGTCTTGTTCTCTCCTAACATTTTCCTCCTCTGTACACACTGATACACCCTTCCTCCCTCTTTACTAACAGATTTCAAATACATTTCTTTTCATTATAACCTATTCTTCCTTCAAAAGTATTGTACTTTACAGACTAAGTCTGATTGTTCAGAACACATTTTTATGTCCTTTTCTTTTACCCTGAATTTGATCTGTCCTGAGTTTTAAAGATTTATACTAGTGTGTTCTCACTCTGTTTCTCGATTTCATGTATCATCTGCCTCTAGACATAGGTCTAGAGTAAAGAACATACTCAGTAAGCATTTGGTATGTTAATTAATCTAAAATCTATATTTGTTTTCAGACAATCTAAATATACTTTTATCTTGAAAAAAATATGCATTACCTAGGCTCAGATAAAAAGATTGATGGAAATGAAGAGGTTAAGGGTGCTAGGTTGCAGTGGCCAACAACAAAAGGATGTCATATTATCCTCTCCAAAGCTCAGGGACCATCATGGAAGAGAGGGAAGAAAGATTGTAAGAACTTGAAGTCAGGAGGATGGCAGTGAGAGAGTGCCTCCTGAATATGACAGAACTTCTGCACTCAAGAACTCAATAGCAATTGTGGTTGTCTGTGCAAGTACAATCCAGTCAACATTCTGATAATGCGGGTCTCACTAGTTCCCACCGTTAACTGAGAAGCATCCATGGACAGCTTTTGGCTTCTGGGAGAGAAAGCCAGTTAGTTCTCTTTAAGTCAGTTGCCTTTGGTAGGTCAACAGCTCTCCAGGACATGGCTCTTTAAACTGGATTCAATGGGCTTTTCAAAAAAAAAAAAAAAGGACACAAATTAGGGGACAAGGAGGTGATGTAGATATAAGAGAAGTTGAGGCTGGTGAATAGAATCAAAAATAGTGCATTAATTTCTCAAAGAATTAATAAAATTATTTTAATTACTTGAGCATTCCTATTTCCAGAGTCTGTGTTCTGTTAGTTTTGTCTGTATATGTTTTTAAGCCAATAGCACATAAATTTTATTGCTTTTTAATATAGTTTCAAATGGACAAATTTGGCACCTATGCCTTTAGTCTTTTAATTGTGTTTGGGGTCTTTTGAGGCTCTGTATGAATTATAAGGTTTATTTATTTTTATTCTTGCAGAAAAGTCATAGGAATTTTCTTATATCTACAGGCCTCGAACTCCCTGACCAGCAGGAAGGAACAGCCACCAGACGAGGATTCTTCCCAAATCACGTTTTTTTTTTTTTTAGCTAATAAAATATTTTAATTGCACCACTAATTAATGTCTTTGCACTTTCTCCTTCTAGCTGGGTTGAACACACAGCTTCACAGGCAGGACACCTGCTCTATGAAATAGCTGCAATACCAACACACTGTTTAATTTCTCTAAGTTCCTAACAAGGTTCCACTTAACTGTAGACACTTGAATATATACAAACTCATATGTAATAACCGGTTTCCCTCTTTGGGTTAAGGGTGCTAGCCTACTGCGGAAAGAAAGGGAAGTTCAGAAATCTGTTCATATTTTAGCTGCCCTCTTTAGCCATCTGAGGATAAGATCTACTGGGCAGATGAGTAATCTAGGTTACAGTTTTCTGTTCTTACATCTCTGCCCCACAAACCCTCCTGAAACAGTACACTTTAATGACCT